>NC_092267.1:1214023-1359427 GCF_036320965.1 Panulirus ornatus
TTTTTAATACTATTTATAAAGCATTATTGAAATCTATTTAGAATATATATTTTTTCCCTAAAGAATTCCCTACCTCTTTTTCTTTCTCTTTAACGGTGTTAGATAATCTTAGATATTCTTTATTTTCATATCATAGAAAAACGATTCCTCATGTTTTAACAGCTGGGATGATCGAAAAAAAAAGTTTCCCTGAAAAATTCCCTGCCATTTTTTGTCATTACTCGTAACGGAAGATCTTCGAAACGAACATTCTTTATTTTCACATCGTTTAGAAAGCTGTATTGAAATCTATTTAGAAAGTATATTTTATCATTAAAGAATTCCCAACCTTTTTTTCTTTCTCTTTAGTGGTAAGAGATGATCTTCAAAATAAAGATTCTTCATTTTCATATCCTAGACCAACGATTCCTAATGTTTTAAGATCTGTATTGATTGAAAAAAAAATTTCTGTGAAAAATTCCCTGCCATTTTTTTGTCATTACTCTTAACAGATCTTAAAACGAACATTCTTCATTTTATATCGTTAAATAGTGTTAAGAAAGTATATCTTACCCCTTAAAAATTCTCTATCTCTTTTTCTTTCTCTTCAGCGGTAATAGATAATCTCAAAAATAAAGATTATTCATTTTTATATCATAGAAAAACGATTCCTCATGTTTTAAGATCTGTATTGATCGAAGAAAAAAATCCTGAAAAATTCCCTACATTTTTTGTCATTACTCGTAGCATATCTTAAAAACGAGCATTCTCCATTTTTACATCGTTCAATTGTAATCAATTTAGAAAGTATATTTTATCCTTATAAATTCCGTACAATTTTTCTTTCTTTACTGGTAATAGATAATATTAAAAACAAAGATTCTTCATTTTCATATCCTAAAAGAACGATTCCTCATGTTTTACGAGGTGTATTGATCGAAAAAATTTCCCTGAAACATTCCCTGCCATTTTTTGTCATTGATCGTATTAGATCTTAAAAACGAACATTCTCCATTTTTTACATCGTCTAAATTTAAAAAGCTGTATTGAAATCTATTTAGAAAGTATATTCTATCCCTAAAGATTTCCCTACATCTTTTTCTTTCTCTTTAGATAATCTTAAAAACAAAAATTCTTCATTTTAGCATTATAAAAAAACGATTCCTCATGTTTTCAGAGCTATATTGATCGAAAAAAAAATTTCCCTGAAAATTTCCCTACCATTTTTTGTCATTACTCGTAACGGATCTTAAAAACGAACATTCTCCATTTCTATATCCTTTAATAGTATTTAGAAAGCATTATTAAAATCTATTTAGAATATATATTTTATCCCTAAAGAATTCCCTACCTCTTTTTCTTTCTCTTTACCGGTATTTACCGGTATTTAAGATTATCTATCTTAAATGTTCTTCATTTTTATATCATAGAAAAACGATTCCTCATGTTTTAAGGCTGGAATGATCGAAAAAAAAATTTCCCTGAAAAATTCCCTGCCATTTTTTTGTCATTACTCATAACGGAAGATCTTAGAAACGAACATTCTTTATTTTCACATCGTTTAGAAAGCTGTATTGAAATCTATTTAGAAAGTATATTTTATCCTTAAAGAATCCCCAAGGGAATTCAAAATAAAGATTCTAGACTAACGATTCCTCATGTTTTAAGATCTGTATTGATGGAAAAAAAATTTCCCTGAAAAATTCCCTGCCATTTTTTTGTCATTACTCTTAACAGATCTTAAAAGCAGATATGGGACACGAATCAGATAAGACAGGAGAGAGAGGGTTGGGACGAGAGTCAGGCACGAGAGAAGATACGAGCTTCGGACGAGGGTCAGGCAGGACAGTCTTGGGACGAGAGTCAAGCAGGACAGGAGAGAGAGTTAGTACGAGAGTCAGGCTTGGGACGAGAGTTAGGCTGGACAGGAGAGAGATGCTTGGGACGAGATTCAGGCAAGACAGTAGAGAGAGTCTTGGGTCGAGAATCATGCAGGACAGGAGAGAGAGGCTTGGGACGAGAGTTATGATAGACAGGAGAGAGAGGCTTTGGAAGAGAGTCAGGCTAGAGGGGAGAGAGAGGCTTGGAACTTGAATCAGGCAGGACAGGCTGACAAGAGTGAAGCTGGACAGGAGAGAGAGGCTTGGGACGAGAGTCAAGCATGACAGGAGAGAGACAGACTTGGGACGAGAGTGAGGTTGGACAGGAGAGAGAGGCTTGGGACGAGAGTCAGGCATGACAGGAGAGACAGACTTGGGACGAGAGTGAGCTTGGACAGGAGAGAGAGGCTTTGGGAGGAGAGTCAGGTAGTAGAGGAGAGAGAGGCTTTCGACGAGATTGAGGCTTGGAACGAGAGTCAGGTAAGAGAGTAGAGAGACGCTTGGGACGAGTCACGATAGACAGGAGAGGCTTGGGAAGACAGTCAGGCTTGAGAGGAGAGAGAGGCTTGGGAAGACAGTCAGGCTTGAGAGGAGAGAGAGGCTTGGAACTTGAATCAGAGAGGACAGGAGAGGGATCTTGGGACGAGAGTAAGGCTAATCAAGAGACAGAGGCTTGGGACAAGAGTCAGGCTGGGCAGGAGACAGAGGCTTGGGACAAGAGTCAGGGTGCATAGGAGAGAGAGGCTTGAGACTTAACAGGAGAAAGAGGCTTGGGACGAGAGTCAGGCAAGACAGGAGAGAGAGGCTTGGGACGAGAGTCAGGCATGACAGGAGAGAGACAGACTTTGGACGAGAGTGAGGTTGGACAGGAGAGAGGCTTAGGAGGAGAGTGAGGTAGGAGAGGAGAGAGAGGCTTTCGACGAGATTGAGGCTGGACAGGAGAGAGAGGCTTGGGACGAGAGTCAGGTAAGAGAGGACAGAGAGTCATGATAGACAGGAGAGAGAGGCTTGGGAAGAGAGTCAGGCTAGAGGGGAGAGAGGTGCTTGGAACTTGAATCAGGCAGGACAGGAGAGGGAGGCTTTGGACGAGAATAAGGCTGACAAGAGTCAGGCTGGACAGGAGAGAGAGACTTGGGACAAGAGTGAGGCTCGACAGGAGAGCCTGACCAGGATTGGGACGAGAGTCAGGCATGACAGGAGAGAGACAGACTTGGGACGAGAGTAAGGTTGGACAGGAGAGAGAGGCTTAGGAGGAGAGTGAGGTAGGAGAGGAGAGAGAGGCTTTCGACGAGATTGAGGCTGGACAGGAGAGAGAGGCTTGGGACGAGAGTCAGGTAAGTGAGGGGAGAGAGGCTTGAGACAGAGAGTCATGATAGACAGGAGAGAGAGGCTTGGGAAGAGAGTCAGGCTAGAGGGGAGAGAGAGGCTTGGAACTTGAATCATTGAAACATTGATCGTATTAGATCTCAAAATCGAACATTTTCCTTTTTTACATCGCCTAATAAGTTAAAAAGCTGTATTGCAATCTATTTAGAAAGTATATTTTATCCCTAAAGATTTCCCTGCCTCTTTTTTTTTTCTCTTTAGCGGTAATTTCCTGCATTTTTTGTCATTACTCGTAACAGATCTTAAAAACGAGCATTCTCTATTTTTACATCTTTTAATAGTGTTTAGAAAGCTGTATTGTAATCAATTTAGAAAGAGTATCTTATCCTTATAAATTCCGTACAATTTTTTTTCTCTTTAGCGGTAATAGATAATCTTAAAAACAAAGATTCTCCATTTTCATATCCTAGAAAAACGATTCATCATGTTTTAGGAGCTGTATTGATGGAAAAATAATTTCCCTTAAACTGCCATTTTTTGTTATTGCTCATATTAGATCTTAGAATCGAGTATTCTCTTTTTTTACGTCGTCTAATTCATGTATTGAATTGTATTGAAGTCTATTTAGATAGACATAAAGATAGACATTTAGATAGATATAAAGATTTCCCTACCTCTTTTTCTTTCTCTTTAGCGGTAATAGATAATCTTAAAAACAAAGATTCTTCATTTTAACATCATAAAAAAACGATTCCCCATGTTTTCAGAGCTGTATTGATCGAAAAAAAATTTCGCTGGAAAATTTCCAACCATTTTTGTCATTATTCGTAACAGAAGATCTTAAAAACGAACATTCTCCACTTTTATATCTTTTAATACTATTTATTGAAATTATTGAAATCTATTTAGAATATATATTTTTTCCCTAAAGAATTCCCTACCTTTTTTTCTTTCTCTTTAACGGTGTTAGATAATCTTAGATATTCTTTATTTTCATATCATAGAAAAACGATTCCTCATGTTTTAACAGCTGGGATGATCGAAAAAAAAAGTTTCCCTGAAAAATTCCCTGCCATTTTTTGTCATTACTCGTAACGGAAGATCTTCGAAATGAACATTCTTTATTTTCACATCGTTTAGAAAGCTGTATTGAAATCTATTTAGAAAGTATATTTTATCATTAAAGAATTCCCAAACTTTTTTTCTTTCTCTTTAGTGGTAAGAGATGATCTTCAAAATAAAGATTCTTCATTTTCATATCCTAGACCAACGATTCCTAATGTTTGAAGATCTGTATTGATTGAAAAAAAAAATTTCTGTGAAAAATTCCCTGCCATTTTTTTTGTCATTACTCTTAACAGATCTTAAAACGAACATTCTTCATTTTATATCGTTAAATAGTGTTAAGAAAGTATATCTTACCCCTTAAAAATTCTCTATCTCTTTTTCTTTCTCTTCAGCGGTAATAGATAATCTCAAAAATAAAGATTATTCATTTTTATATCATAGAAAAACGATTCCTCATGTTTTAAGATCTGTATTGATCGAAGAAAAAAATCCTGAAAAATTCCCTACATTTTTTGTCATTACTCGTAGCATATCTTAAAAACGAGCATTCTCCATTTTTACATCGTTCAATTGTAATCAATTTAGAAAGTATATTTTATCCTTATAAATTCCGTACAATTTTTCTTTCTTTACTGGTAATAGATAATATTAAAAACAAAGATTCTTCATTTTCATATCCTAAAAGAACGATTCCTCATGTTTTACGAGGTGTATTGATCGAAAAAATTTCCCTAAAACATTCCCTGCCATTTTTTGTCATTGATCGTATTAGATCTTAAAAACGAACATTCTCCATTTTTTACATCGTCTAAATTTAAAAAGCTGTATTGAAATCTATTTAGAAAGTATATTCTATCCCTAAAGATTTCCCTACATCTTTTTCTTTCTCTTTAGATAATCTTAAAAACAAAAATTCTTTATTTTAGCATTATAAAAAAACGATTCCTCATGTTTTCAGAGCTATATTGATCGAAAAAAAAAATTTCCCTGAAAATTTCCCTACCATTTTTTGTCATTACTCGTAACGGATCTTAAAAACGAACATTCTCCATTTCTATATCCTTTAATAGTATTTAGAAATCATTATTAAAATCTATTTAGAATATATATTTTATCCGTAAAGAATTCCCTACCTCTTTTTCTTTCTCTTTACCGGTATTTACCGGTATTTAAGATTATCTATCTTAAATGTTCTTCATTTTTATATCATAGAAAAACGATTCCTCATGTTTTAAGGGCTGGAATGATCGAAAAAAAAATTTCCCTGAAAAATTCCCTGCCATTTTTTTGTCATTACTCATAACGGAAGATCTTAGAAACGAACATTCTTTATTTTCACATCGTTTAGAAAGCTGTATTGAAATCTATTTAGAAAGTATATTTTATCCTTAAAGAATCCCCAAGGGAATTCAAAATAAAGATTCTAGACTAACGATTCCTCATGTTTTAAGATCTGTATTGATGGAAAAAAAATTTCCCTGAAAAATTCCCTGCCATTTTTTTGTCATTACTCTTAACAGATCTTAAAAGCAGATATGGGACACGAATCAGATAAGACAGGAGAGAGAGGGTTGGGACGAGAGTCAGGCACGAGAGAAGATACGAGCTTCGGACGAGGGTCAGGCAGGACAGTCTTGGGACGAGAGTCAAGCAGGACAGGAGAGAGAGTTAGTACGAGAGTCAGGCATGACAAGAGAGAGAAGCTTGGGACGAGAGTTAGGCTGGACAGGAGAGAGATGCTTGGGACGAGATTCAGGCAAGACAGTAGAGAGAGTCTTGGGTCGAGAATCATGCAGGACAGGAGAGAGAGGCTTGGGACGAGAGTTATGATAGACAGGAGAGAGAGGCTTTGGAAGAGAGTCAGGCTAGAGGGGAGAGAGAGGCTTGGAACTTGAATCAGGCAGGACAGGCTGACAAGAGTGAAGCTGGACAGGAGAGAGAGGCTTGGGACGAGAGTCAAGCATGACAGGAGAGAGACAGACTTGGGACGAGAGTGAAGTTGGACAGGAGAGAGACAGACTTGGGACGAGAGTGAAGTTGGACAGGAGAGAGAGGCTTGGGAAGACAGTCAGGCTTGAGAGGAGAGAGAGGCTTGGGAAGACAGTCAGGCTTGAGAGGAGAGAGAGGCTTGGAACTTGAATCAGAGAGGACAGGAGAGGGATCTTGGGACGAGAGTAAGGCTAATCAAGAGACAGAGGCTTGGGACAAGAGTCAGGCTGGGCAGGAGACAGAGGCTTGGGACAAGAGTCAGGGTGCATAGGAGAGAGAGGCTTGAGACTTAACAGGAGAAAGAGGCTTGGGACGAGAGTCAGGCAAGACAGGAGAGAGAGGCTTGGGACGAGAGTCAGGCATGACAGGAGAGAGACAGACTTGGGACGAGATTGAGGTTGGACAGGAGAGAGAGGCTTAGGAGGAGAGTGAGGTAGGAGAGGAGAGAGAGGCTTTCGACAAGATTGAGGCTGGACAGGAGAGAGAGGCTTGGGACGAGAGTCAGGTAAGAGGACAGAGAGTCATGATAGACAGGAGAGAGAGGCTTGGGAAGAGAGTCAGGCTAGAGGGGAGAGAGAGGCTTGGAACTTGAATCAGGTAGGACAGGAGAGGGAGGCTTGGGACGAGAGTAAGGCTGGACAGGAGAGAGAGACTTGTGACAAGAGTCAGGCTCGACAGGAGAGCCTGACCAGGCTTGGGACGAGAGTCAGGCATGACAGGAGAGAGACAGACTTGGGACGAGAGTAAGGTTGGACAGGAGAGAGAGGCTTAGGAGGAGAGTGAGGTAGGAGAGGAGAGAGAGGCTTTCGACGAGATTGAGGCTGGACAGGAGAGAGAGGCTTGGGACGAGAATCAGTCAAGACAGGAGAGAGAGGCTTAGGACGAGAGTCAGGCTGGACAGGAGAGAGAGGCTTGGGACGAGAGTCAGGCATGACAGGAGAGAGACTTAGGACGAGAGTGAGGTTGGACAGGAGAAAGACGCTTGGGACGAGAGTCAGGCAGAACAGGAGAGAGAGGCTTGGGACGAGAGTCAGGTAAGAGAGGAGAGAGAGGCTTGGGACGAGAATCAGGATAGAAAGGAGAGAGAGGCTTATGAAGAGAGTCAGGCTAGAGGGGAGAGAGAGGCTTGGAACTTGAATCAGGCAGGACAGGAGAGGGAGGCTTGGGACGAAACTAAGGCTAAACAAGAGAGAGAGGCTTGGGACAAGAGTCCTGCTGGACAGTAGAGAGAGGCTTGGGACAAGAGTCAGGTTAAACAGGAGAGGGAGGCTTTGGACAAGAATCAGGCTGGACAGGAGAGAGTGGCTTGGGGCGAGAGTCAGGTTGGATAGGAGAGAGAGGCTTAGGACAAGAATCAGGTAGGAGAGGAGAGGCTTGGGACGAGAGTTGGGGATGACAGGAAAGAGAGGCTTGGGACGAAAGTGAGGCTGTACAGGAGAGAGAAGCTTGGGTCAAGAGTCATGGAGAGATAGCTTTGGGACGAGGGTCAGCAGGACAGGAGAGTCTTGGGACGAGAGGGTTGAGAATCAGGCAGGACAGGAGAGATAGGGTTAGTACGAGAGTCAGGCATGACAGGTGAGAGAGGCTTGGGACGAGAGTGAGGCTGGACAGGAGAGACAGGCTTGGGACGAGGGTCAGCTAGGAGAGAAGAGAGAGGCTTCAGACGAAAGTGAGACTGGACAGGAGAGAGAGGCTTCGGACGAGAGTCAGGCTGAGCAGTGGAGAGGGGCTTGGGAGGAGAATCAGGCATGACAGGAGAGAAAGGCTTGAGACGAGAGTTGGGTAAGAGAGGATCGAGAGGCTTGGGACGAGAGTCAGATTGGACAAGAGCGAGAGGCTTGGGACGAGAGTCAGGCATGATAGGAGTCAGAGGCTTGGGACGACAGTGAGGCTCGACAGGAGAGAAAGAGGCTTGGGACGAGAATCAGGCTGGACAGTAGAGAGAGGCTTGGGACGAGAATTAGGTAGTAGAGGAGAGACAGGCTTGGGACGAGATTCAGGCTGGATAGAAGAGAGAGGCTTGGGACGAGAGTCAAGCAGGACATGAGAGAGAGGTTTGGGACGAGAGTCAGGCAGAAAAGGAGAGGGAGGATTGGGACGAGTGTAAGGCTAAACAGGAGAAAGAGAGGCTTAGGACAAGAGTCAGGTTGGGCAGGAGAGAGAGGCTTGGGGCGAGAGTCAAGTTGGATAGGAGAGAGAGGCTTGAGACGAGAGTCAGGTAGGAGAGGAGAATGACGCTTGGGACGAGAGTCAGGCCGGATAGGAGAAAGAGGTTTGGGACGAGAGTCATGCTGGACAGGAGAGAGAGGCTTGGGACGAGAGACAGGCAGGACAGGAGAGAGAGGCTTGGGACGAGAGTCAGGAAAGACAGGTTAGGGAGGACTTGGGACGAGAGTAAGGCTGAACAGGAGAGAGATGCTTTGGGAGAGAGTCAGGTAGGAAAGGATAGAGAGGCTTCAGACGAGAGTCAGTCAGGGCCGGAGAGAGAGAGACCCTTGGGATGAAAATGAGGCTGGACAGGAGAGAGGGGGAGCGGACGAGAGTCAGGCAGGACAGGAGAGGGAGGTTTGGGACGAGAGTGAGGCTGGACAGGCACGGCACGAGAGAGATTCTTGGGTTGAGTCAGGCAGGACATGAGAGAAAAGCTTGGGAATAGAGTCAGGTAGGAAAGAAGAGAGAGGATTGGGACAAGAATCAGGCAGGACAGGAGAGAGAGGCTTGTTATGAGAGTCAGGCCGGCCAGGAGAGAGAGGCTTGGGACAAGAGTCAGGTAAGAGAGGAGAGAAAAGCTCGGGACGAGTCAGGCTAGACAGGAGAGAGAGGCTTGGGACAAGAATCAAGTAAGAGAGGAAAGAGAGGCTTGAAACGAAAGTCAGGCAGGAAATGAGAGGAAGGCTTGGGACGAAAATAAGGTCAGACAGGAGAGGCTTGGGGACGAGAGTCAGGTTGGACAGTAGAGAGAGGCTTGGGACGAGTGTCAGGCTGGATGAGAGAGAGAGAGGGTTGGGACGAGAATCAGGTAGGAAAGGAGAGAGACGCTTATGACGAGAGTCAAGCTCGATAGGAAAGAGAGGCTTATGATGAGGTCAGTCTGAACAAGAGAGAGATGCTTGGGACGAGAGTCAGGCATGACAGGAGAGAGATGCTTGGTACGAGAGTCAGGCTTGACAGGAGAGAGAGGCTCGGGACGAAGGTCAGGCTGGACAGGAGAAAAAGGCTTGGGACGAGAGTCAGGTAGGAGAGGAGAGAGAGGCTTAGAACAAGAGTGAAGCTGGACAGGAGAGAGAGCCTTGTGACGAGAGTCAGGCTTGACAGGAGAGAGAGAGACGTGGGACGAGAGTGGGGCTGGACAGGAGAGAGAGTCTTGGGACGAGAGTTAGGTAGGAGACGTGAGAGAGGCTTGGGACGAGAGTGAGGCTGGACAGGAGAGAGAGGCTTGCGACGAGAGTCAGGCAGGACAGGAGAAAGAGGCTTGGGACGAGATTCAAGCAGAACAGGAGAGGGAGAATTGGGTCGAGAGTAAGGCTGAACTGGGGAGAGAGGCGTGGGACGAGAGTCAGGCTGGACAGGAGAAAGAGGCGTAGGACGAGTCATGCAGGACAGAAGATAGAGGCTTGAGACGATAATCAGGCTGAGGAGAGAGAGATGCTTAGGACGAGAGTCAGGCTTGACAGGAGAGAGAGAGAGACGTAGGACGAGAGTGAGGCTGGACAGGAGAGAGAGGCTTGGGACGAGAGTCAGGTAGGAGAGGAGGCTTGAGACGAGATTGAGGCTGCACAGGAGAGAGAGGTTTGGGACGAGAGTCAAGTAAGAGAGGAAAGAGAGGCTTGGGACGAGAGTCAGGATAGACAGGAGAGAGAGGCTTGGGAAGAGAGTCAGGCAGGACAGGAGAGGGAGGCTTGGGACGAGAGTAATGCTTGACACGAGAGAGAGGCTTGGGACAAAAGTTATGCTGGACAGGAGAGAGAGGCTTGGGACAAGAGTCAGGTTGGACAGGTGAGAGAGGCTTCAGAAGAGAGACAGGGAGGAGAGGAGAGAGAGAGGCTTGGGACGACAGTGAGGTAGGAGAAGAGAGAGAGGCTTAAGACGAGAGTCAGGTAGGAGAGGAGAGGCTTGGGACGAGAATTATGGATGAGAGGAGAGAGAGGCTTGGGACGAAAGTGAGGCTGGAAAGGAGAGAGAGGCTTCAGAGGAGAGTCAGGCTGGATAGGAGAGAGAGGCTTGGAAAGAGAGTCAGGTAGGAGAGGAGAGAGAGGCTTGGGACGAGAGTCAGGCTGGACAGCAGAGAGAGGCTTGGGACGAGAGTCATGGATGATAGGAGAGAGAGGCTTCGGACGAGAGTTATGCCTGAAAGGAGATGGAGGCTTCGGACGAGTATAAGGCAGGACAGGAGAGAGAGGTTTGGGACGAGAGTTATGCCTGAAAGGAGATAGAGGCTTCGGACGAGAGTCAGGCAGGACAGGAGAGAGAGTCGTGGGATGAGAGTCAGGTAGGAGAGGAAAGAGAGGCTTGTGACGAGAGTCAGGCAACATAGGAGAGAGAGGCATCGGTTGAGAATCAGGCAGGACAGGAGAGGCTTGGAACGAGTCAAGCAGGACAAGAGAGAGAGGGTTAGTACGAGAGTCAGGCATGACAGAAGAGAGAAGCTTGGGACGAGAGTAGCTGGATGGGAGAGAGAGGGTTGGGACGAGAGTCAGGTAGGAGAGGAGAGAGACGCTTATGACGAGAGTCAAGCTGGATAGGAAAGGGAGGCTTATGATGAAGTCAGTCTGAACAGGAGAGAAATGCTTGGGACGAGAGTCAGGCTTGACAGGAGAGAGAGGCTCGGGACGAAGGTCAGGCTGGACAGGAGAAAAAGGCTTGTGACGAGAGTCAGGTAGGAGAGGAGAGAGAGGCTTAGGACAAGAGTGAGGCTGCACAGGAGAGAGAGAGCCTTGGGACGAGAGTCAGGCTTGACAGGAGAGAGAGACGTGGGACGAGAGTGAGGCTGGACAGGAGAGAGAGGCTTGGGACGAGAGTCAGGTAGGAGACGTGAGAGAGGCTTGGGACGAGAGTGAGGCTGGACAGGAGAGAGAGGCTTGCGACGAGAGTCAGGCAGGACAGGAGAAAGAGTCTTGGGACGAGATTCAAGCAGAACAGGAGAGGGAGAATTGGGTCGAGAGTAAGGCTGAACAGGGGAGAGAGGCGTGGGACGAGAGTCAGGCTGGACAGGAGAAAGAGGCATAGGACGAGAGTCATGCAGGACAGGAGATAGAGGCTTGGGACGATAATCAGGCAGAAGAGAGAGAGATGCTTGGGACGAGAGTCAGGCTTGACAGGAGAGAGAGAGAGACGTGGGACGAGAGTGAGGCTGGACAGGAGAGAGAGGCTTGGGACGAGAGTCAGGTAGGAGAGGAGGGAGAGGCTCGAGACGAGATTGAGGCTGCACAGGAGAGAGAGGCTTGGGACGAGAGTCAGGTAAGAGGAAAGAGAGGCTTGGGACGAGAGTCAGAATAGATAGGAGAGAGAGGCTTGGGAAGAGAGTCAGGCAGGACAGGAGAGGGAGGCTTGGGACGAGAGTCATGCTGGACAGGTGAGAGAGGCTTCAGACGAGAGACAGGCAGGAGAGGAGAGAGAGGCTTGGGACGACAGTGAGGTAGGAGAAGAGAGAGAGGCTTAAGAAGAGAGTCAGGTAAGAGAGGAAAGGCTTGGGACGAGTGTGTGGCTGGAAAGGAGAGAGAGAGGTTTGGAAAGAGAGTCAGGTAGGAGTGGAGAGAGAGGCTTGGGACGAGAGTCAGGCTGGACAGCAGAGAGAGGCTTGGGACGAGAGTCATGGATGATAGGAGAGAGAGGCTTCGGACGAGTATAAGGCAGGACAGGAGAGAGATGTTTGGGACGAGAGCCTGGCAGCACAGGAGAGAGAAGTTTGGGACGAGAGTTATGCCTGAAAGGAGATAGAGGCTTCGGACGAGAGTCAGGCAGGACAGGAGAGAGAGTCGTGGGACTAGAGTCAGGTAGGAGAGGAAAGAGAGGCTTGGGACGAGAGTCAGGCAGCATAGGAGAGAGAGGCTTCGGTTGAGAATCGGGTAGGACGGGAGAGGCTTGGAACGAGTCAAGCAGGACAAGAGAGAGAGGGTTAGTGCGAGAGTCAAGCATGACAGGAGAGAGAACCGTGGGACGAGAGTCAGGTTGGGTGGGAGAGAGAAGGTTGGGACGAGAGTCAGGTAGGAAAGGAGAGAGACGCTCATGACGAGAGTCAAGCTGGATAGGAAAGAGAGGCTTATGATGAGGTCAGTCTGAACAGGAGAGAGATGCTTGGGACGAGAGTCAGGCATGACAGGAGAGAGATGCTTGGGACGAGAGTCACTCTTGACAGGAGAGCGAGGCTTGGGACGAAGGTCAGGTTGGACAGGAGAAAAAGGCTTGGGACGACAGTCAGGTAGGAGAGGAGAGAGAAGCTTAGGACAAGAGTGAGGCTGCACAGGAGAGAGAGCCTTGGGACGAGAGTCAGGCTTGACAGGAGAGAGAGACGTGGGACGAGAGTGAGGCTGGACAGGAGAGAGAGGCTTGGGACGAGAGTCAGGTAGGAGACGTGAGAGAGGCTTGGGACGAGAGTGAGGCTGGACAGGAGAGAGAGGCTTGCGACGAGAGTCAGGCAGTACAGGAGAAAGAGGCGTAGGACGAGTCATGCATGACAGGAGATAGAGGCTTGGGACGATAATCAAGCAGAAGAGAGAGAGATGCTTAGGACGAGAGTCAGGCTTGACAGGAGAGAGAGAGAGAGAGAGACGTGGGACGAGAGTGAGGCTGGACAGGAGAGAGAGGCTTGGGACGAGAGTCAGGTAGGAGAGGAGGGAGAGGCTTGAGACGAGATTGAGGCTGCACAGGAGAGAGAGGTTTGGGACGAGAGTCAGGTAAGAGAGGAAAGAGAGGCTTGGGACGAGAGTCAGGATAGACAGGAGAGAGAGGCTTGGGAAGAGAGTCAGGCAGGACAGGAGAGGGAGGCTTGGGACGAGAGTCATGCTTGACACGAGAGAGAGGCTTGGGACAAAAGTTATGCTGGACAGGAGAGAGAGGCTTGGGACAAGAGTCAGGTTGGACAGGTGAGAGAGGCTTCAGAAGAGAGACAGGGAGGAGAGGAGAGAGAGGCTTGGGACGACAGTGAGGTAGGAGAAGAGAGAGAGGCTTAAGACGAGAGTCAGGTAGGAGAGGAGAGGCTTGGGACGAAAGTGAGGCTGGAAAGGAGAGAGAGGCTTCGGAGGAGAGTCAGGCTGGATAGGAGAGAGAGGCTTGGAGAGAGAGTCAGGTAGGAGAGGATAGAGAGGCTTGGGACGAGAGTCAGGCTGGACAGCATAGAGAGGCTTGGGACGAGAGTCATGGATGATAGGAGAGAGAGTCTTCGGACGAGTATAAGGCAGGACAGGAGAGAGAGGTTTGGGACGAGAGTTATGCCTGAAATGAGATAGAGGCTTCGGACGAGAGTCAGGCAGGACAGGAGAGAGAGTCGTGGGATGAGAGTCAGGTAGGAGAGGAAAGAGAGGCTTGGGACGAGAGTCAGGTAGCATAGGAGAGAGAGGCTTCGGTTGAGAATCAGGCAGGACAGGAGAGGCTTGGAACGAGTCAAGCAGGACAAGAGAGAGAGGGTTAGTACGAGAGTCAGGCATGACAGAAGAGAGAAGCTTGGGACGAGAGTAGCTGGATGGGAGAGAGAGGGTTGGGACGAGAGTCAGGTAGGAGAGGAGAGAGACGCTTATGACGAGAGTCAAGCTGGATAGGAAAGAGAGGCTTATGATGAAGTCAGTCTGAAAAGGAGAGAGATGCTTGGGACGAGAGTCAGGCTTGACAGGAGAGAGACGCTCGGGACGAAGGTCAGGCTGGACAGGAGAAAAAGGCTTGGGACGAGAGTCAGGTAGGAGAGGAGAGAGAGGCTTAGGACAAGAGTGAGGCTGCACAGGAGAGAGAGCCTTGGGACGAGAGTCAGGCTTGACAGGAGAGAGAGACGTGGGACGAGAGTGAGGCTGGACAGGAGAGAGAGGCTTGGGACGAGAGTCAGGTAGGAGACCTGAGAGAGGCTTGGGACGAGAGTGAGGCTGGACAGGAGAGAGAGGCTTGCGACGAGAGTCAGGCAGGACAGGAGAAAGAGTCTTGGGACGAGATTCAAGCAGAACAGGAGAGGGAGAATTGGGTCGAGAGTAAGGCTGAACAGGGGAGAGAGGCGTGGGACGAGAGTCAGGCTGGACAGGAGAAAGAGGCATAGGACGAGAGTCATGCAGGACAGGAGATAGAGGGTTGGGACGATAATCAGGCAGAAGAGAGAGAGATGCTTGGGACGAGAGTCAGGTAGGAGAGGAGGGAGAGGCTTAAGACGAGATTGAGGCTGCACAGGAGAGAGAGGCTTGGGACGAGAGTCAGGTAAGAGGAAAGAGAGGCTTGGGACGAGAGTCAGAATAGATAGGAGAGAGAGGCTTGGGAAGAGAGTCAGGCAGGACAGGAGAGGGAGGCTTGGGACGAGAGTCATGCTGGACAGGTGAGAGAGGCTTCAGACGAGAGACAGGCAGGAGAGGAGAGAGAGGCTTGGGACGACAGTGAGGTAGGAGAAGAGAGAGAGGCTTAAGAAGAGAGTCAGGTAAGAGAGGAAAGGCTTGGGACGAGTGTGTGGCTGGAAAGGAGAGAGAGAGGTTTGGAAAGAGAGTCAGGTAGGAGTGGAGAGAGAGGCTTGGGACGAGAGTCAGGCTGGACAGCAGAGAGAGGCTTGGGACGAGAGTCATGGATGATAGGAGAGAGAGGCTTCGGACGAGTATAAGGCAGGACAGGAGAGAGATGTTTGGGACGAGAGTCTGGCAGCACAGGAGAGAGAAGTTTGGGACTAGAGTTATGCCTGAAAGGAGATAGAGGCTTCGGACGAGAGTCAGGCAGGACAGGAGAGAGAGTCGTGGGACTAGAGTCAGGTAGGAGAGGAAAGAGAGGCTTGGGACGAGAGTCAGGCAGCATAGGAGAGAGAGGCTTCGGTTGAGAATCGGGTAGGACGGGAGAGGCTTGGAACGAGTCATGCAGGACAAGAGAGAGAGGGTTAGTACGAGAGTCAAGCATGACAGGAGAGAGAACCGTGGGACAAAAGTCAGGTTGGGTGGGAGAGAGAAGGTTGGGACGAGAGTCAGGTAGGAAAGGAGAGAGACGCTCATGACGAGAGTCAAGCTGGATAGGAAAGAGAGGCTTATGATGAGGTCAGTCTGAACAGGAGAGAGATGCTTGGGACGAGAGTCAGGAATGACAGGAGAGAGATGCTTGGGACGAGAGTCACTCTTGACAGGAGAGCGAGGCTTGGGACGAAGGTCAGGTTGGACAGGAGAAAAAGGCTTGGGACGACAGTCAGGTAGGAGAGGAGAGAGAAGCTTAGGACAAGAGTGAGGCTGCACAGGAGAGAGAGCCTTGGGACGAGAGTCAGGCTTGACAGGAGAGAGAGACGTGGGACGAGAGTGAGGCTGGACAGGAGAGAGAGGCTTGGGACGAGAGTCAGGTGGGAGACGTGAGAGAGGCTTGGGACGAGAGTGAGGCTGGACAGGAGAGAGAGGCTTGCGACGAGAGTCAGGCAGTACAGGAGAAAGAGGCGTAGGACGAGTCATGCATGACAGGAGATAGAGGCTTGGGACGATAATCAAGCAGAAGAGAGAGAGATGCTTAGGACGAGAGTCAGGCTTGACAGGAGAGAGAGAGAGAGAGAGACGTGGGACGAGAGTGAGGCTGGACAGGAGAGAGAGGCTTGGGACGAGAGTCAGGTAGGAGAGGAGGGAGAGGCTTGAGACGAGATTGAGGCTGCACAGGAGAGAGAGGTTTGGGACGAGAGTCAGGTAAGAGAGGAAAGAGAGGCTTGGGACGAGAGTCAGGATAGACAGGAGAGAGAGGCTTGGGAAGAGAGTCAGGCAGGACAGGAGAGGGAGGCTTGGGACGAGAGTCATGCTTGACACGAGAGAGAGGCTTGGGACAAAAGTTATGCTGGACAGGAGAGAGAGGCTTGGGACAAGAGTCAGGTTGGACAGGTGAGAGAGGCTTCAGAAGAGAGACAGGGAGGAGAGGAGAGAGAGGCTTGGGACGACAGTGAGGTAGGAGAAGAGAGAGAGGCTTAAGACGAGAGTCAGGTAGGAGAGGAGAGGCTTGGGACGAAAGTGAGGCTGGAAAGGAGAGAGAGGCTTCGGAGGAGAGTCAGGCTGGATAGGAGAGAGAGGCTTGGAGAGAGAGTCAGGTAGGAGAGGATAGAGAGGCTTGGGACGAGAGTCAGGCTGGACAGCATAAAGAGGCTTGGGACGAGAGTCATGGATGATAGGAGAGAGAGTCTTCGGACGAGTATAAGGCAGGACAGGAGAGAGAGGTTTGGGACGAGAGTTATGCCTGAAATGAGATAGAGGCTTCGGACGAGAGTCAGGCAGGACAGGAGAGAGAGTCGTGGGATGAGAGTCAGGTAGGAGAGGAAAGAGAGGCTTGGGACAAGAGTCAGGTAGCATAGGAGAGAGAGGCTTCGGTTGAGAATCAGGCAGGACAGGAGAGGCTTGGAACGAGTCAAGCAGGACAAGAGAGAGAGGGTTAGTACGAGAGTCAGGCATGACAGAAGAGAGAAGCTTGGGACGAGAGTAGCTGGATGGGAGAGAGAGGGTTGGGACGAGAGTCAGGTAGGAGAGGAGAGAGACGCTTATGACGAGAGTCAAGCTGGATAGGAAAGAGAGGCTTATGATGAAGTCAGTCTGAAAAGGAGAGAGATGCTTGGGACGAGAGTCAGGCTTGACAGGAGAGAGACGCTCGGGACGAAGGTCAGGCTGGACAGGAGAAAAAGGCTTGGGACGAGAGTCAGGTAGGAGAGGAGAGAGAGGCTTAGGACAAGAGTGAGGCTGCACAGGAGAGAGAGCCTTGGGACGAGAGTCAGGCTTGACAGGAGAGAGAGACGTGGGACGAGAGTGAGGCTGGACAGGAGAGAGAGGCTTGGGACGAGAGTCAGGTAGGAGACCTGAGAGAGGCTTGGGACGAGAGTGAGGCTGGACAGGAGAGAGAGGCTTGCGACGAGAGTCAGGCAGGACAGGAGAAAGAGGCTTGGGACGAGATTCAAGCAGAACAGGAGAGGGAGAATTGGGTCGAGAGTAAGGCTGAACAGGGGAGAGAGGCGTGGGACGAGAGTCAGGCTGGACAGGAGAAAGAGGCGTAGGACGACAGGCATGCAGGACAGGAGATAGAAGCTTGGGACGATAATCAGGCAGAAGAGAGAGAGATGCTTGGGACGAGAGTCAGGCTTGACAGGAGAGAGAGAGAGACGTGGGACGAGAGTGAGGCTGGACAGGAGAGAGAGGCTTGGGACGAGAGTCAGGTAGGAGAGGAGGGAGAGGCTTGAGACGAGATTGAGGCTGCACAGGAGAGAGAGGCTTGGGACGAGAGTCAGGTAAGAGGAAAGAGAGGCTTGGGACGAGAGTCAGAATAGATAGGAGAGAGAGGCTTGGGAAGAGAGTCAGGCAGGACAGGAGAGGGAGGCTTGGGACGAGAGTCATGCTGGACAGGTGAGAGAGGCTTCAGACGAGAGACAGGCAGGAGAGGAGAGAGAGGCTTGGGACGACAGTCAGGTAGGAGAAGAGAGAGAGGCTTAAGAAGAGAGTCAGGTAAGAGAGGAGAGGCTTGGGACGAGTGAGGCTGGAAAGGAGAGAGAGAGGTTTGGAGAGAGAGTCAGGTAGGAGAGGAGAGAGAGGCTTGGGACGAGAGTCAGGCTGGACAGCAGAGAGAGGCTTGGGACGAGAGTCATGGATGATAGGAGAGAGAGGCTTCGGACGAGTATAAGGCAGGACAGGAGAGAGATGTTTGGGACGAGAGTCAGGCAGCACAGGATAGAGAAGTTTGGGACGAGAGTTATGCCTGAAAGGAGATAGAGGCTTCGGACGAGAGTCAGGCAGGACAGGAGAGAGAGTCGTGTGACGAGAGTCAGGTAGGAAAGGAAAGAGAGGCTTGGGAGGAGAGTCAGGCAGCATAGGAGAGAGAGGCTTCGGTTGAGAATCGTGTATGTCGGGAGAGGCTTGGGACAAGAGTGAGGCTGGACAGGAGAGAGAGCCTTGGGACGAGAGTCAGGCTTGACAGGAGAGAGAGACGTGGGACGAGAGTGAGGCTGGACAGGAGAGAGAGGCTTGGGACGAGAGTCAGGTAGGAGACGTGAGAGAGGCTTGGGACGAGAGTGAGGCTGGACAGGAGAGAGAGGCTTGCGACGAGAGTCAGGCAGGACAGGAGAAAGAGGCTTGGGACGAGATTCAAGCAGAACAGGAGAGGGAGAATTGGGTCGAGAGTAAGGCTGAACTGGGGAGAGAGGCGTAGGACGAGAGTCAGGCTGGACAGGAGAAAGAGGCGTAGGACGAGTCATGCAGGATAGGAGAGATAGGCTTGGGACGATAAACAGGCAGAAGAGAGAGAGATGCTTAGGACGAGAGTCAGTCTTGACAGGAGAGAGAGACGTGGGACGAGAGTGAGGCTGGACAGGAGAGAGAGGCTTGGGACGAGAGTCAGGTAGGAGAGGAGGGAGAGGCTTGAGACGAGATTAAGGCTGCACAGGAGAGAGAGGTTGGGACGAGAGTCAGGTAAGAGAAGAAAAAGAGGCTTGGGACGAGAGTCATGCTTGACACGAGAGAGAGGCTTGGGACAAAAGTTATGCTGGACAGGAGAGAGAGGCTTGGGACAAGAGTCAGGTTGGACAGGTGAGAGAGGCTTCAGAAGAGAGACAGGGAGGAGAGGAGAGAGAGGCTTGGGACGACAGTGAGGTAGGAGAAGAGAGAGAGGCTTAAGACGAGAGTCAGGTAGGAGAAGAGAGGCTTGGGACGAGAATTATGGATGAGAGGAGAGAGAGGCTTGTGACGAAAGTGAGGCTGGAAAGGAGAGAGAGGCTTCCGAGGAGAGTCAGGCTGGATAGGAGTGAGAGGCTTGGAAAGAGTCAGGTAGGAGAGGAGAGAGAGGCTTGGGACGAGCGTCAGGCTGGACAGCATAGAGAGGCTTGGGACGAGAGTCATGGATGATAGGAGAGAGAGGCTTCGGACGAGTATAAGGCAGGACAGGAGAGAGAGGTTTGGGACGATAGTCTGACAGGACAGGAGAGAGAGGTTTGGGACGAGAGTTATGCCTGAAAGGAGATAGAGGCTTCGGACTAGAGTCAGGCAGGACAGGAGAGAGAGACGTGGGACGAGAGTAAGGCTGGACAGGAGAGAGAGGCTTGGGACGAGAGTCAGGTAGGAAAGGAGAGAGACGCTTATGACGAGAGTCAAGCTGGATAGGAAAGAGAGGCTTATGATGAGGTAAGTCTGAACAGGAGAGAGATGCTTGGTACGAGAGTCAGGCATGACAGGAGAGAGATGCTTGGGACGAGAGTCAGGCCTGACAGGAGAGAGAGGCTCGGGACGAAGGTCAGGCTAGACAGGAGAAAAAGGCTTGGGACGAGAGTCAGGTAGGAGAGGAGAGAGAGGCTTAGGACAAGATTGAGGCTGGACAGGAGAGAGAGCCTTGGGACGAGAGTCAGGCTTGACAGGAGAGAGAGACGTGGGACGAAAGTGAGGTTGGACAGGTGAGAGAGGCTTGGGACAAGAGTCAGGTAGGAGACTTGAGAGAGGCTTGGGACGAGAGTGAGGCTGGACAGGAGAGAGAGGCTTGCGACGAGAGTCAAGCAGGACAGGAGAAAGAGGCTTTGGACGAGATTCATGTAGAGCAGGAGAGTGAGAATTGGGTTGAGAGTAAGGCTGAACAGGGGAGAGAGGCGTGGGACGAGAGTCAGGCTGAACAGGAGAAAGAGGCGTAGGACGAGAGTCATTCAGGACAGGAGATAGAGGCTTGGGACGATAATCAGGCAGAAGAGAGAGAGATGCTTGGGACGAGAGTCAGGTAGGAAAGGAGAGAGACGCTTATGACGAGAGTCAAGCTGGATAGGAAAGAGAGGCTTATGATGAGGTCAGTCTGAACAGGAGAGAGATGCTTGGTACGAGAGTCAGGCTTGACAGGAGAGAGAGGCTCGGGACGAAGGTCAGGCTGGACAGGAGAAAAAGGCTTGGGACGAGAGTTAGATAGGAGAGGAGAGAGAGGCTTAGGACAAGAGTGAGGCTGGACACGAGAGAGAGCCTTGGGACGAGAGTCAGGCTTGACAGGAGAGAGAGACGTGGGACGAGAGTGAGGCTGGACAGGAGAGAGAGGCTTGGGACAAGAGTCAGGCAGGAGACGTGAGAGAGGCTTGGGACGAGAGTGAGGCTGGATAGGAGAGAGAGGCTTGCGACGAGAGTCAGGCAGGACAGGAGAAAGAGGCTTGGGACGAGATTCAAGCAGAATAGGAGAGGGAGAATTGGGTCGAGAGTAAGGCGGAACAGGGGAGAGAGGCGTGGGACGAGAGTCAGGCTGGACAGGAGAAAGAGGCGTAGGACGATAGTCATGCAGGACAGGAGATAGAGGCTTGGGACGATAATCAGGCAGAAGAGAGAGAGATGCTTGGGACGAGAGTCAGGCTTGACAGGAGAGAGACGTGGGACGAGAGTAAGGCTGGACAGGAGAGAGAGGCTTGGGACGAGTCAGGTAGGGGAGGAGGGAGAGGCTTGAGACGAGATTAAGGCTGCACAGGAGAGAGAGAGAGGCTTGGGACGAGAGTCAGGAAAGAGGAAAGAGAGTCTTGGGACGAGAGTCAGGATACATAGGAGAGAGAGGCTTGGGAAGAGAGTCAGGCAGGACAGGAGAGGGAGTCTTGGGACGAGAGTCATGCTGGACAGATGAGGGAGGCTTCAGACGAGAGACAGGCAGGAGAGGAGAGAGATGCTTGGGACGACAGTGAGGTAGGAGAAGAGAGGCTTAAGACGAGAGTCAGGTAGGAGAGGAGAGGCTTGGGACGAGAGTTATGGATGAGAGGAGAGAGAGGCTTGGGACGAAAGTGAGGCTGGAAAGGAAAGAGATAGGCTTGGAAGGAATCAAGCAGGACAAGAGAGAGAGGGTTAGTACGAGAGTCAGGCATGACAGGAGAGGCTGTCAGGCTGGATGGGAAAGAGAGGGTTGGGACGAGAGTCAGGTAGGAAAGGAGAGAGACGCTTATGACGAGAGTCAAGCTGGATAGGAAAGAGAGGCTTATGATGAGGTCAGTCTGAACAGGAGAGAGATGCTTGGAACGAGAGTCAGGCATGACAGGAGAGAGATGCTTGGGACGAGAGTCAGGCCTGACAGGAGAGAGAGGCTCGGGACGAAGGTCAGGCTAGACAGGAGAAAAAGGCTTGGGACGAGAGTCAGGTAGGAGAGGAGAGAGAGGCTTAGGACAAGAGTGAGGCTGGACAGGAGAGAGAGCCTTGGGACGAGAGTCAGGCTTGACAGGAGAGAGAGACGTGGGACGAAAGTGAGGTTGGACAGGTGAGAGAGGCTTGGGACAAGAGTCAGGTAGGAGACTTGAGAGAGGCTTGGGACGAGAGTGAGGCTGGACAGGAGAGAGAGGCTTGCGACGAGAGTCAAGCAGGACAGGAGAAAGAGGCTTTGGACGAGATTCATGTAGAACAGGAGAGGGAGAATTGGGTCGAGAGTAAGGCTGAACAGGGGAGAGAGGCGTGGGACGAGAGTCAGGCTGGACAGGAGAAAGAGGCGTAGGACGAGAGTCATGCAGGACGGAGATAGAGGCTTAGGACGATAATCAGGCAGAAGAGAGAGAGATGCTTGGGACGAGAGTCAGGTAGGAAAGGAGAGAGACGCTTATGACGAGAGTCAAGCTGGATAGGAAAGAGAGGCTTATGATGAGGTCAGTCTGATCAGGAGAGAGATGCTTGGTACGAGAGTCAGGCTTGACAGGAGAGAGAGGCTCGGGACGAAGTTCAGGCTGGACGGGAGAAAAAGGCTTGGGACGAGAGTCATGTAGGAGAGGAGAGAGAGGCTTAGGACAAGAGCGAGGCTGGACAGGAGAGAGAGCCTTGGGACGAGAGTCAGGCTTGACAGGAGAGAGAGACGTGGGACGAGAGTGAGGCTGGACAGGAGAGAGAGTCTTGGGACGAGAGTTAGGTAGGAGACGTGAGAGAGGCTTGGGACGAGAGTGAGGCTGGATAGGAGAGAGAGGCTTGCGACGAGAGTCAGGCAGGACAGGAGAAAGAGGCTTGGGACGAGATTCAAGCAGAACAGGAGAGGGAGAATTGGGTCGAGAGTAAGGCTGAACAGGGGAGAGAGGCGTGGGACGAGAGTCAGGCTGAACAGGAGAAAGAGGCGTAGGACGAGAGTCATGCAGGACAGGAGATAGAGGCTTGGGACGATAATCAGGCAGAAGAGAGATGCTTGGGACTAGAGTCAGGCTTGAGAGGAGAGAGAGAGACGTGGGACGAGAGTGAGGCTGGACAGGAGAGAGAGGCTTTGGACGAGAGTCATGTAGGAGAGGAGGGAGAGGCTTAAGACGAGAGTCAGGTAAGAGAGGAGAGGCTTGGGACGAGAATTATGGATGAGAGGAGAGAGAGGCTTGGGACGAAAGTGAGGCTAGAAAGGAGAGAGAGGCTTCGGAGGAGAGTCAGGCTGGATAGGAGAGAGAGACTTGGAAAGAGTCAGGTAGGAGAGGAGAGAGAGGCTTGGGACGAGAGTCAGGCTGGACAGTATAGAGAGGCTTGGGACGAGAGTTATGGATGAGAGGAGAGAGAGGATTGGGACGAAAGTGAGGCTGGAAAGGAGAGAAGAGGCTTGGAAAGAGAGTCAGGTAGGAGAGGAGAGAGAGGCTTGGACGAGAGTCAGGCTGGACAGCAGAGAGAGGCTTGGGCGAGAGTCAGGATGATTGAGAGAGAGGCTTCGGACGATATAAGAGGATGGAGGAGATGTTTGGGACGAGAGTTGCAGGACAGGAGAGAGAGTTTGGACGAGATTATGCCTAAAGAAGATAAGGTTCGACGGAGTCAGGCAGACAGAGAGAGAGTCGTGGACGAGAGTCAGGTAGGAAGGAAGAGAGGCTTGGGACGAGAGTCAGTCAGCATAGGAGAGAGAGGCTTCGGTTGAGAATCGGGTAGGACGGGAGAGGCTTGGAACGAGTCAAGCAGGACAAGAGAGAGAGGGTTAGTACGAGAGTCAGGCATGACAGGAGAGAGAACCGTGGGACGAGAGTCAGGCTGGATGGGAGAGAGAGGGTTTGGACGAGAGTCAGGTAGGAAAGGAGAGAGACGCTTATGACGAGAGTCAAGCTGGATAGGAAAGAGAGGCTTATGATGAGGTCAGTCTGAACAGGAGAGAGATGCTTGGGACGAGAGTCAGGGATGACAGGAGAGAGATGCTTGGGACGAGAGTCAGGCTTGACAGGAGAGAGAGGCTCGGGACGAAGGTCAGGCTGGACAGGAGAAAAAGGCTTGGGACGACAGTCAGGTAGGAGAGGAGAGAGAAGCTTAGGACAAGAGTGAGGCTGCACAGGAGAGAGAGCCTTGGGACGAGAGTCAGGCTTGACAGGAGAGAGAGACGTGGGACGAGAGTGAGGCTGGACAGGAGAGAGAGGCTTTGGTCGATAGTCAGGTAGGAGAGGAGGGAGAGGCTTGGGACGAGAGTAAGGCTGGACAGGAGAGAGAGGGTTGGGACGAGAGTCAGGCAGGACAGGAAAAAGAGGCTTAGGACAAGATTCAAGCAGAACAGGAGAGGGAGAATTGGGTCGAGAGTAAGGCTGAACAGGGGAGAGAGGCGTGGGACGAGAGTCAGGCTGGACAGGAGAAAGAGGCGTAGGACGAGTCATGCAGGACAGGAGATAGAGGCTTGGGACGAAAATCAGGCAGAAGAGAGAGAGATGCTTGGGACGAGAGTCAGGCTTGACAGGAGAGAGAGAGAGACGTGGGACGAGAGTGAGGCTGGACAGGAGAGAGAGGCTTTGGACGATAGTCAGGTAGGAGAGGAGGGAGAGTCTTGAGACGAGATTAAGGCTGCACAGGAGAGAGAGGTTTGGGACGAGAGTCAGGTAAGAGAGGAAAGAGAGGCTTGGGACGAGAGTCAGGATAGACAGGAGAGAGAGGCTTGGGAAGAGAGTCAGGCAGGACAGGAGAGGGAGCCTTTGGACGAGAGTTATGCTTGACACGAGAGAGAGGCTTGGAACAAAAGTCATGCTGGACAGGAGAGAGAGGCTTGGGACAAGAGTCAGGTTGGACAGGTGAGAGAGGCTTCAGAAGAGAGACAGGGAGGAGAGGAGAGAGAGGCTTGGGACGACAGTGAGGTAGGAGAAGAGAGAGAGGCTTAAGACGAGAGTCAGGTAGGAGAGGAGAGGCTTGGGACGAGAATTATGGATGAGAGGAGAGAGAGGCTTGGGACGAAAGTGAGGCTGGAAAGGAGAGAGAGGCTTCCGAGGAGAGTCAGGCTGGATAGGAGAGAGAGGCTTGGAAAGAGTCAGGTAGGAGAGGAGAGAGAGGCTTGGGACGAGAGTCAGGCTGGACAGCATAGAGAGGCTTGGGACGAGAGTCATGGATGATAGGAGAGAGAGGCTTCGGTTGAGTATAAGGCAGGACAGGAGAGAGAGGTTTGGGACGAGTGTTATGCCTGAAAGGAGATAGAGGCTTCGGACGAGAGTCAGGCAGGACAGAAGAGAGAGTCGTGGGACGAGAGTCAGGTAGGAGAGGAAAGAGAGGCTTGGGACGAGAGTCAGGCAGCATAGGAGAGAGAGGCTTCGGTTGAGAATCAGGCAGGACAGGAGAGGCTTGGAACGAGTCAAGCAGGACAAGAGAGAGAGGGTTAGTGCGAGAGTCAGGCATGACAGAAGAGAGAAGCTTGGGACGAGAGAAGCTGGATGGGAGAGAGAGGGTTGGGACGAGAGTCAGGTAGGAAAGGAGAGAGACGCTTATGACGAGAGTCAATCTGGATAGGAAAGAGAGTCTTATGATGAGGTCAGTCTGAACAGGAGAGAGATGCTTGGTACGAGAGTCAGCCTTGACAGGAGAGAGAGAGGCTCGAGACGAAGGTCAGGCTGGTCAGGAGAAAAAGGCTTGGGACGAGAGTCAGGTAGGAGAGGAGAGAGAGGCTTAGGACAAGAGTGAGGCTGGACACGAGAGAGAGCCTTGGGACGAGAGTCAGGCTTGACAGGAGAGAGAGACGTGTGACGAGAGTGACGCTGGACAGGAGAGAGAGTCTTGGGACGAGAGTTAGGTAGGAGACGTGAGAGAGGCTTGGGACGAGAGTGAGGCTGGACAGGAGAGAGGGGCATGCGACGAGAGTCAGGCAGGACAGGAGAAAGAGGCTTGGGACGAGATTCAAGCAGAACAGGAGAGGGAGAATTGGGTCGAGAGTAAGGCTGAACAGGGGAGAGAGGCGTGGGACGAGAGTCAGGCTGGACAGGAGAAAGAGGCGTAGGAAGAGAGTCATGCAGGACAGGAGATAGAGGCTTGGGATGATAATCAGGCAGAAGAGAGAGAGATGCTTGGGACTAGAGTCAGGCTTGACAGGAGAGAGAGAGACGTGGGACGAGAGTGAGGCTGGACAGGAGAGAGAGGCTTGGGACGAGAGTCATGTAGGGGAGGAGAGAGAGGCTCGAGACGAGATTGAGGCTGCACAGGAGAGAGAGGCTTGGGACGAGAGTCAGGGAAGAGGAAAGAGAGGCTTGGGACGAGAGTCAGGATAGATAGGAGAGAGAGGCTTGGGAAGAGAGTCAGGCAGGACAGGAGAGGGAGGCTTGGGACGAGAGTCATGCTGGGCAGGTGAGAGAGGCTTCAGACGAGAGATAGGCAGGAGAGGAAAGAGAGGCCTGGGACGACATTGAGGTAGGAGAAGAGAGAGAGGCTTAAGACGAGAGTCAGGTAGGAGAGGAGAGGCTTGGGACGAGAGTTATGGATGAGAGGAGAGAGAGGCTTGGGGCGAAAGTGAGGCTGGAAAGGAGAGATAGGCTTCGGAGGAGAGTCAGGCTGGATAGGAGAGAGAGGCTTGGAAAGAGAGTCAGGTAGGAGAGGAGAGAGAGACTTGGGACGATAGTCAGGCTGGACAGGAGAGAGAGGCTTGGGACGAGAGTCATGGATGATAGGAGAGAGAGTCTTCGGACGAGGATAAGGCATCCCAGGAGAGAGAGTTTTGGGACGAGAGTCTGGCAGTACAGGAGAGAAAGGTTTGAGACGATAGCTATGCCTGAAAGGAGATAGAGGCTTCGGGCGAGAGTCAGGCAGGATAGGAGAGAGAGTCGTGGGACGAGAGTCAGGTAGGAGAGGAAAGAGAGGTTTGGGACGAGAGTCAGGCAGCATAGGAGAGAGAGGCTTCGGTTGAGAATCAGACAGGACAGGAGAGAGAGGCTTGGAACGAGATTCAAGCAGGACAAGAGAGAGAGGGTTTGTACGAGAGTCAGGCATGACAGGAGAGAGAAGCTCGGGACGAGAGTCAGGCATGACAGAAGAGAGAAGCTTGGGACGAGAGTGAGGCTGGACAGGAAAGAGAGGCTAGGGACGAGAGTCAGGTAGGAGAGGAGAAAGAGGCTTGATACGAGAGTGAGGCTGCAGAGGAGAGAGAGGCTTGGGACGAGAGTCAGGCTGAACAGTAGAGAGAGGCTTGGGACGAGAATCAGGCATGACAGGAGAGGAAGGCTTGGAACGAGAGTCAGGTAAGAGAGGAGAGAGAAGCTTGGGACGAGAGTCAGACTGGACAGGAGAGAGGGGCTTGGGACGAGAGTTAGGCAGGAAAGGAGAGGGAGGCTTGGGACGAAAGTAAGGTTAGACAGGAGAGTGAGGCTTCGGACGAGAGTGAAGCTGGACAGTAGAGAGAGGCTTGGGACAAGAGTCAGACTGGACAGGAGAGAGAGGCTCGGGACGAGAGTCAGGTAGGAGAGGAAAGAGAGGCTTGGGACGAGAGTCAGGCAGCATAGGAGAGAGAGGCTTGGGTTGAGAATCAGGCAGGACAGGAGAGAGAGGCTTGGGATGAGAGTCAGGCATGACAGGAGAGAGAGGCTTGGGAGGAAAGTGAGGCTGGACAGGAGAGAGAGAGGCTTGGGACGAGAGTCAGGCTGGACAGGAGAGGTAAGACTGGGACGAATGTAAGGTTAGACAGGAGAGAAACGCTTGGGACGAGAGTCAGGCTGAACAGTAGAGAGAGGCTTGGGAAAGTTATCAGGCATGACAGGAGAGAAAGCTTGGAACGAGAATCAGGTAAGAGAGGAGAAGCTTGGGACGAGAATCAGACTGGACAGGAGAGAGAGGCTTAAGACGAGAGTCAGGCTAGACAGGAGAGAGAGGCTTGAAACTCTCGTTCCAACCCAGGCAGGAAAGGAGAGGGAGGCTTGGGACGAGAGTCAAGCATGACAGGAGGGAGAGTGAGGCTTGGGACGAGAGTCAAGCTAGAGAGTAGAGAGAGGGTTGGGACAAGAGTCAGGCTGGACAGGAGAGAGAGGCTTGGGACGAAAGTCAGGTAGGAGAGGATAGAGAGGCTTGGGACGAGAGTCAGGCAGCATAGGAGACAGAGGCTTCGGTTGAGAATCAGGCAGGACAGGAGAGAGAGGCTCGGGGCGAGAGTCAGGCATGACAGGAGAGAGAGGGTTGGGACGAAAGTGAGGCTGGACAGGAGAGAGAGAAGCTTGGGACGAGAGTCAGACTGAACAGGAGAGAGAGGCTTAAGACGAGAGCCAGGTTAGACAGGAGAGACAGGCTTGGAACGGGAGTCAGGTAGGAAAGGAGAGGGAGGCTTGGGACGAAAGTAAGGTTAGAGAGGAGAGTGAGTCTTCGGACGAGAGTCAAGCTAGACAGTAGAGAGAGGCTTGGGACAAGAGTCAGGCTGGACAGGAGAGAGAGGCTTAAGACGAGAATCAGACTGGACAGGAGAGAGAGGCTTGGGACGAGAGTCAGGCAGCATAGGAGAGAGAGGCTTGTGTTGAGAACCAGGCAGGACAGGAGAGAAAGGCTTGGGACGAGAGTCAGGCATGACAGGACAGGCATGACAGGCTTGGTACGAAAGTGAGGCTGGACAGGAGAGAGAAAGACTTGGGACGAGAGTCACGATGGACAGGAGAGAGAGGCTTACTACGAGAATCAGGTAGGACAGGAGAGAGAGTCTTGTGACGAAAGTGAGGCAGGACAGGAGAGAGTGGATTGGGACGAGAGTCAGGCACGACAGAAGAGAGGAGCTTAGGACGAGGGTTAGGCAGGACAGGAGAGAGAGTCTTGGGGCGAGAGTCAAGCAGGACAGGAGAGAGAGGGTTAGTACGAGAGACAGGCATGACAGGAGAGAGAAGCTTGGGACGAGAGTGAGGCTGGACAGGAGAGAGGTGCTTGGGACGAGAGTCAGGTAGGAGAGGAGAGAGAGGCTTGAGACGAGAGTGAAGCGGCAGAGGAGAGAGAGGCTTTGGACGAGAGTCAGGCTGAACAGTAGAGAGAGGCTTGGGAGGAGAATCAGTCATGACAGGAGAGAAAGGCTTGGAACGAGAGTCAGGTAAGAGAGGAGAGAGAAGCTTGGGATGAGAGTCAGACTGGACAGTAGAGAGAGGCTTGGGACGAGAGTCAGGCTAGACAGGAGAGAGAGGCTTGGAACGAGAGTCAGGCAGGAAAGGAGAGGGAGGCTTGGGACGAAAGTAAGGTAAGACAGGAGAGTGAGGCTTGGGGCGAGAGTCAAGCTGGACAGTAGACAGAGCCTTGGGACAAGAGTCAGGCTGGACAGGAGAGAGAGGCTTGGGACGAGAGTCAGGTAGGAGAGGAAAGAGAGGCTTGGGACGAGAGTCAGGCAGCATAGGAGAGAGAGGCTTGGGTTGAGAATCAGGCAGGACAGGAGAAAGATTCTTGGGACGAAAGTGAGGCTGGACAGGAGAGAGGCTTGCGACGAGAGTCAGGTACGAGAGGAGAGGTCAGATTGAGACGACTGTAAGGCCACACAGTAGAGAGAGGCTTGGGACGAGAGTCAGGCTGAACAGTAGAGAGAGGCTTGGGAGGAGAATCAGGCATGACAGGAGAGAAAGGCTTGGAACGAGAGTCAGGTATGAGAGGAGAGAGAGTCTTGGGACGAGAGTCAGACTGGACAGGAGAGAGAGGCTTGGAGCGAGAGTCAGGCAGGAAAGAAGAGGGAGGCTTGGGACAAGAGTCATGCTGGACAGTAGAGAGAGGCTTGGGACAAGAGTCAGGCTGGACAGGAGAGAGAGACTTGGGACGAGAGTCAGGTAGGAGAGGAAAGATAGGCTTTGGACGAGAGTCAGGCAGCATAGGAGAGAGAGTCTTGGGTTGAGAATCAGGCAGGACATGAGAGAGAGGCTTGGGACGAGAGTCAAGCATGACAGGAAAGAGAGAGGCCTGGGACGAAAGTGAGGCTGGACAGGAGAGAGAGAGGCTTGGGACGAGAGTCACGATGGACAGGAGAGAGAGACTTGGGACGAGAGTCAGGTAGGAGAGGAAAGATAGGCTTGTGACGAGAGTCAGGCAGCATAGGAGAGAGAGGCTTGGGTTGAGAATCAGGCAGGACAGGAGAGAGAGGCTTGGGACGAGAGTCAAGCATGACAGGAAAGAGAGAGGCTTGGGACGAAAGTGAGGCTGGACAGGAGAGAGAAAGGCTTGGGACGAGAGTCACGATGGAGAGGAGAGAGAGGCTTGGGACGAGAGTCAGGTAGGACAGGAGAGAGAGTCTTGGGACGAGAGTCAGGCGGGACAGGAAAGAGAGTCTTGTGACGAAAGTGAGGCAGGACAGGAGAGAGAGGGTTGGGACGAGAGTCAGGCACGACAGAAGAGACCAGCTTAGGACGAGGGTCAGGCAGGACAGGAGAGAGAGTCTTGGGACGAGAGTCAAGCAGGACAGGAGAGAGAGGGTTAGTACGAGAGTCAGGCATGACAGGAGAGAGAAGCTTGGAACGAGAGAGGCTGGACAGGAGAGAGAGGCTTGGGACGAGATTAGGGTAGGAGAGGAGGGAGAGGCTTGAGACGAGAGTGAAGCTGCAGAGGAGAGAGAGGCTTGGGACGAGAGTCAGGCTGAACAGTAGAGAGAGGCTTGGGATGACAGGAGAGAAAGGCTTGGAACGAGAGTTAGGTAAGAGAGGAGAGAGAAGCTTAGGACGAGAGTCAGACTGGACAGGAGAGAGGTTTGGGACGAGGGTCAGGTTAGACAGGAGAGAGAGGCTTGGAACGAGAGTCAGGCAGGAAAGGAGAGGGAGGCTTGGGACGAAAGTAAGGTTAGACAGAAGAGTGAGGCTTGGGACGAGAGTCAAACTGGACAGTAGAAAGAGGCTTGGGACAAGAGTCAGGCTGGACAGGAGAGAGAGTCTTGAGACGAGTGTCATGCAGGACAGGAGAGAGAGGCTTGGGACGAGAATCAGGCAGAGGAGAGAGAGAGGCTTGGGACAAGAGTCAGGCTGGACAGGGGAGAGAGGCTTGGGACGAGACTAAGGCATGACAGGAGAGGGAAACTTGGCACGAGAGTGAGGTTGGACAGGAAAGAGAGGCTTGGGACGAGACTAAGGCATGACAGGAGCGAGAAACTTGGGACGCGAGTGAGGTTGGACAGGAGAGAGAGGCTTGGGACGAGAGTCAGGTAGGAGAGGAGGGAGAGGCTTGAGACGAGATTGAGGCTGCACAGGAGAGAGAGGATTCGGAGGAGAGTCAGGTAAGAGAGGAGAGAGAGGCTCAGGACGAGAGTCAGGCTAGAAGGGAGAGGGCGGCTTGGAGCTTGAGTCAGGAAGGACAGGAGAGGGCGGCTTGGGACGAAGGTCATGCTGGACAGGAGAGAGAGGCTTGGAACGAGAATCAGGTAGGACAGGAGAGAGAGGCTTTGGACGAGAGTCAGGCAGCATAGGAGAGAGAGTCTTGGGACGAAAGTGAGGCAGGACAGGAGAAAGAGGGTCGGGACAAGAGTCAGGCACGACAAAAGAGACGAGCTTAGGATGAGAGTCAGGCAGGACAGGAGAAAGAGTCTTGGGACGAGAGTCAAGCAGGACAGGAGAGAGAGGGTTAGTACGAGAGTCAGGCATGACGGGAGAGAGAATCTTGAGACGAGAGTCACGCATGACAGGAGAAAGAAGCTTGGGACGAGAGTGGCGTGGACAGGAGAGAGAGGCCTGGGAAGAGAATAAGGCATGATAGGAGAGAGAAACTTGGGACGAGAGTGAGGTTCGACATGAGAGTGAGACTTGGGACGAGAGTCAGCTAGGAGAGGAGGGATAGTCTTGAGACGAGATTGAGGCTGCACAGGAGAGAGAGGCTTGGGACTAGAGTCAGGTAAGAGAGGAGAGAGAGGCTTAGGACAAGAGTCAGGCTAGAGGGTAGAGGGAGGCTTGGAACTTGAGTCAGGCAGAACAGGAGAGGGAGGCTTGGGACGAGAGTAAGGCTAAACATGAGAGTGTAGCTTGGGACAAGAGTCATGCTGGACAGTAGAGAGAGGCTTGGGACAAGACTCAGGTTGGACAAGAGAGGGAGGCTTAGGACAAGAATCAGGCTGGACAGGAGAGAGGGGCTTGAGACGAGAGTCAGGTAGGAGAGGAGAGAGAGGCTTGGGACGAGAGTGAGGTAGGAGAAGAGAGAGAGGCTTAGGACGAGTGTCAGGTAGGAGAGGAGAGGCTTGGGACGAGAGTTAGGGATGACAGGAGAGAGAGGCTTGGGACGAGAGTCAGGCTGGATAGGAGAGACAGGCTTGGGACGAGAGTCAGATAGGAGAGGAGAGAGATGCTTGGGAAGAAAGTCAGGCTGGACAGGAGAGAGAGACTTGGGACGAGAGTCATGGATGATAGGAGAGAAAGGCTTCGGACGAGGGTCAGGCAGGACAGGAGAGAGAGGTTTGGGACGAGAGTTATGCCTGACAGGAGAGAGAGGCTTCGGACGAGAGTCAGGCAGGACAGGAGAGAGAGTCGTGGGACGAAAGTGAGGCAGGACAGGAGAGAGAGGCTTGGGACGAAAGTGAGGCAGGACTGGAGAGAGAGGCTTGGGACGAAAGTGAGGCTGGACAGGAAAGGTAAGATTGGGACGAGTGTAAGGCTAGACAGGAGAGAGAGGCTTGGGTCGAGAGTCAGGCTGAAGAGTAGAGAGAGGCTTGGGAGGAGAATCAAGCATGACATGAGACAAAGGCTTGGAACGAGAGTCAGGTAAGAGAGGAGAGAGAAGTTTGGGACGAGAGTCAGACTGGACAGGAGAGAGAGGCTTGGGACGAGAGTCAGGCTAGACAGGAGAGAGAGGCTTGGAACGAGCGTTAGGCAGTAAAGGAGAGGGAGGCTTGGGATGAAAGTAATGTTAGACTTTAGAGCGAGAGTCAAGCTGGACAGTAGAGAGAGACTTGGGACAAGAGTCAGGCTGGACAGGAGAGAGAGGCTTGGGACGAGAGTCAGGTAGGAGAGGAAAGATAAGCTTGGGACGAGAGTCAGGCAGCATAGGAGAGAGAGGCTTGGGTTGAGAATCAGGCAGGACAGGAGAGAGAGGCTTGTGACGAGAGTCAGGCATGACAGGAAAGAGAGAGGCTTGGGATGAAAGTGAGGCTGGGCAGGAGAGAGAAAGGCTTGGGACGAGAGTCACGATGGACAGAAGAGAGAGGCTTGGGACGAGAGTCAGATAGGACAGGAGAGAGAGGCTTGGGACGAGAGTCAGGCAGGACAGGAGAGAGAGTCTTGTGACGAAAGTGAGGCAGGACAGGAGAGAGAGGGTTGGGACGAGAGTTAGGCACGACAGAAGAGACGAGCTTAGGACGAGGGTCAGGGAGGACAGGAGAGAGAGTCTTGGAACGAGAGTCAAGCAGGACAGGAGAAAGAGGGTTAGTACGAGAGTCAGGCATAACAGGAAAGAGAAGCTTAGAACGAGAGGGAGGCTGGACAGGAGAGAGAGAGGCTTGGGACGAGATTAAGGCATGACAGGAGAGAGAAACTTGGGACGAGAGTGACGTTGGACAGGAGAGAGAGGCTTGGGACGAGAGTCAGGTAGGAGAGGAGGGAGAGGCTTGAGACGAGAGTGAAGCTGCAGAGGAGAGAGAGACTTGGGACGAGAGTCAGGCTGAACAGCAATAAGAGGCTTGGGATGACAGGAGAGAAAGGCTTGGAACGAGAGTCAGGTAAGAGAGGAGAGAGAAGCTTGGGACGAGAGTCAGACTGGACAGGAGAGAGAGGTTTGGGACGAGAGTCAGGCTAGACAGGAGAGAGAGGCTTGGAACGAGACTCAGGCAGGAAAGGAGAGGGAGGCTTGGGACGAAAGTAAGGTAAGACAGGAGAGTGAGGCTTGGGACGAGAGTCAAGCTTGACAGTACAGAGAGGCTTGGGACAAGAGTTATGCTGGATAGGAGAGAGAGGCTTGGGACAAGAGTCAGGCGGAAGAGAGAGAGAGGCTTGGGACGAGAGTCAGGCAGGACAGGAGAGAGAGGCTTGAGACGAGACTAAGGCATGACAGGAGAGAGAAACTTGGCACGAGAGTGAGGTTGGACAGGAGAGAGAGGCTTGGGACGAGAGTCAGGTAGGAGAGGATGGAGAGGCTTGAGACGAGAGTCAGGTAGGAGAGGAGAGAGAGGCTTGGGACGAAAGTAAGGCTAGACAGGAGAGTGAGGCTTGGGACGAGAGTCAAGCTGGACAGTAGAGAAAGGCTTGGGACAAGAGTTATGCTGGATAGGAGAGAGAGGCTTGGGACAAGAGTCAGGTTGGACAGGAGAGGGAGGCATAGGACAAGAATCAGGCTGGACAGGAGAGAGAGGCTTGGAACGAGAGTCCGGCAGGACAGGAGAGAGAGGTTTGGGACGAGAGTTATGCCTGACAGGAGTTAGAGGCTTCGGACAAGAGTCAGGCAGGACAGGAGAGAGAGTCGTGGGACGAAAGTTAGACGGGACAGGAGAGGGAGGGTTGGTACGAGAGTCAGGCACGACAAAACACACGAGCTTAGGACAAGAGACAGGTAGGAAAGGAGAGAGAGTCTTGAGACGAGAGTCAAGCAGGACAGAAGAGAGAGGGTTAGTTCGAGAGTCAGGCATGACAGGAGAGAGAAGCTTGGGACGAAGGTCAGGCATGACAAGAGAGAGAAGCTTCGTACGAGAGTGAGGCTGGACAGGAGAGATAAGCTAGGGACGAGAGTCAGGTACGAGAGGAGAGAGAGGCTTGATACGAGAGTGAGGCTGCAGAAGAGAGAGAGGCTTTGGGCGAGATTCAGGCTGAACAGTAGAGAGAGGCTTGGGAGGAGAATCAGGCATGACAGGAGAGGAAGGCTTGGAACGAGAGTCAGGTAAGAGAGGAGAGAGAAGCTTGGGACGAGAGTCAGACTGGACAGGAGAGAGGGGCTTGGGACGAGAGTCAAGCTAGACAGGAGAGAGTCTTGGAACAAGAGTCAGGCAGGAAAGGAGAGGGAGGCTTAGGACGAAAGTAAGGTTACACAGGAGAGCAAGGCTTAGGACGAGAGTCAAGCTGGAACGTAGAGAGAGGCTTGGGACAATAGTCAGGGTGGACAGGAGAGAGAGGCTTGGGACGAGAGTCAGGCAGGAGAGGAAAGAGAGGCTTCGGACGAGTCAGGCAGCATAGGAGAGAGAGGCTTCGGTTAAGAATCAGGCAGGACAGGAGAGAGAGGCTTGTGACGAGAGTCAGGCATGACAGGAAAGAGAGAGGCTTGGGATGAAAGTGAGGCTGGGCAGGAGAGAGAGAGGCTTGGGACGAGAGTCAGGCTGGACAGGAGAGGTAAGATTGGGACGAGTGTAAGGCTAGACCGGAGAGAGACGCTTGGGACGAGAGTCAGGCAGCATAGGAGAGAGAGTCTTGGGAGGAGAATCAGGCATGACAGGAGAGAAAGGCTTGGAACGAGAGTCAGGTAAGAGAGGAGAGAGAAGCTTTGGACAAGAGTCAGACCACAGGAGCGAGAGGCTTGGGACGAGAGTTATGCTAGACGGGAGAGAGAAGCTTGGAACGAGAGTCAGGCAGGAAAGGAGAGGGAGGCTTGGGACGAAAATAAGGTTAGACAGGAGAGTGAGGCTTGGGACGAGAGTCAAGCTGGACAGTAGAGAGAGGCTTCGGACAGGAGTCAGGCTGGGCAGGAGAGAGAGGCTTGGGACAAAAGTCAGGTAGGAGAGGAAAGAGAGGCTTGGGATGAGAGTCATGCAGCATAGGAGGGAGAGGCTTGGGTTGAGAATCAGGCAGGACAGGAGAGAGAGGCTTGGGACGAGAGTCAGGTAGGAGAGGAAAGAGATGCTTGGGACGAGAGTCAGGCAGCGTAGGAGAGAGAGGCTTGGGTTGAGAATTAGGCAGGACAGGAGAGAGAGGCTTTTGACGAGAGTCAAGTATAACAGGAAAGAGAGGCCTGGGACGAAAGTGAGGCTGGAGAGGAGAGAGAAAGGCTTGGGACGAGAGTCACGATGGACAGGAGAGAGAGGCTTGGGACGAGAATCAGGTAGGACAGGAGAGAGAGTCTTGTGACGAAAGTGAGGCAGGACAGGAGAGAGAGGGTTGGGACGAGAGTCAGGCACGACAGAAGAGACCAGCTTAGGACGAGGGTCAGGCAGGACAGTCTTGGGACGAGAGTCAAGCAGGACAGGAGAGAGAGGGTTAGTACGAGAGACAAGCATGACAGGAGAGAGAAGCTTGGGACGAGAGTGAGGCTGGACAGGAGAGAGAGGCTTTGGACGAGAGTCAGGTAGGAGAGGAGAAAGAGGCTTGAGACGAGAGTGAAGCTGCAGAGGAGAGAGAGTCTTGGGACAAGAGTCAGGCTGAACAGTAGAGAGAGGCTTGGGAGGAGAATCAGGCATGAAAGGATAGAAAGGCTTGGAACGAGAGTCAGTTAAGAGAGGAGAGAGAAGCTTGGGACGAGAGTCAGACTGGACAGGAGAGAGAGGTTTTTAGACGAGAGTAAGGCTAGACAGGAGAGAGAAGCTTGGAACGAGAGTTAGGCAGGAAAGGAGAGGGAGGCTTGGGACGAGAGTCAAGCTGGACAGTAGGCAGAGGCTTGGGACTAGAGTCAGACTGGACAGGAGAGAGAGGCTTGGGACGAGAGTTAGGCTAGAAAGGAGAGAGAGGCTTGGAACGAGAGTCAGGTAGGAGAGGAGAGGGAGGCTTGGGACGAAAGTAAGGTTACACAGGAGAGTGAGGCTTGTGACGAGAGTTAAGCTGGACAGTTGAGAGAGGCTTGGGACAAAAGTCAGGTAGGAGAGGAAAGAGAGGCTTAGGACGAGAGTCAGACAGCATAGGAGAGAGAGGCTTGGGTTGAGAATTAGGCAGGACAGGAGAGAGAGGCTTGGGACGAGAGTCAGGTAGGAGAGGAAAGAGATGCTTGGGACGAGAGTCAGGCAGCATAGGAGAGAGAGAGGCTTGGGTTGAGAATTAGGCAGAACAGGAGAGAGAGGCTTTTGACGAGAGTCAGGCATGACAGGAAAGAGTGAGGCTTGGGAAGAAAGTGAGGCTGGACAGGAGAGAGAAAGCCTTGGGACGTGAGACACGATGGACAGGAGAGAGAAGCTTGGGACGAGAATCAGTTAGGACATTAGAGTGAGTCTTGTGACGAAAGTGAGGCAGGACAGGAGAGAGAGGGTTGGGACGAGAGTCAGGCACGACAGAAGAGACCAGCTTAGGACGAGGGTCAGGCAGGACAGGAGAGAGAGCCTTGGGACGAGAGTCAAGCAGGACAGGAGAGAGAGGGTTAGTACGAGAGACAGGCATGACAGGAGAGAGAAGCTTGGGACGAGAGTGAGGCTGGACAGGAGAGAGAGGCTTTGGACGAGAGTCAGGTAGGAGAGGAGAGAGAGGCTTGAGACGAGAGTGAAGCTGCAGAGGAGAGAAAGACTTGGGACGAGAGTCAGGCTGAACAGTAGAGAAAGGCTTGGGATGACAGGAGACAAAGGCTTGGAACGAGAGTCAGGTAAGAGAGGAGAGAGAAGCTTGTGACGAGAGTCAGACTGGACAGGAGAGAGGTTTGGGACGAGAGTCAGGCTAGACAGGAGAGAGAGGCTTGGAACGAGAGTCAGGAAGGATAGGAGAGGGAAGCTTAGGACGAAAGTAAGGTTAGACAGAAGAGTGAGGCTTGGGACGACAGTCAAGCTGGACAGTAGACAGAGCCTTGGGACAAGAGTCAGGCTGGACAGGAGAGAGAGGCTTGGGACGAGAGTCAGTCAGAAAGCATAGGAGAGAGAGGCTTGGGTTGAGAATCAGGCAGGACAGGAGAGAGAGGCTTGAGACGAGAGTCAGGCATGACAGGAGAGAGAGGCTTGGGACGAAAGTGAGGCTGGACAGTAGAGAGAGAGGTTTGGGACGAGAGTCAGGTAGGAGAGGAGAGGTAAGATTGGGACGAGTGTAAGGCTAGACAGGAGAGAGCGGCTTGGGACGAGAGTCAGGCTGAACAGTAGAGAGAGGCTTGGGAGGAGAATCAGGCATGACAGGAGAGAAAGGCTTGGAACGAGAGTCAGGTAGGAGAGGAAAGATAGGCTTGGGACGAGAGTCAGGCATGACAGGAAAGAGAGAGGCTTGGGACGAAAGTGAGGCTGGACAGGAGAGAGAAAGGCTTGGGACGAGAGTCACGATGGACAGTAGCGAGAGGCTTGGGACGAGAATCAGGTAGGACAGGAGAGAGAGGCTTGGGACGAGAGTCAGGTAGGACAGGAGAGAGAGTCTTGTGACGAAAGTGATGCAGGAGAGAAGAGAGAGGGTTGGGCACGACAGAAGAGACGAGCTTAGGACGAGGGTCAGGCAGGACAGGAGAGAGAGTCTTGGGACGAGAATCAAGCAGGACAGGAGAGAGAGGGTTAGTACGAGAGACAGGCATGACAGGAGAGAGAAGCTTGGGACGAGAGTGAGGCTGGACAGTAGAGAGAGGCTTGGGACGAGAGTCAGGTAGGAGAGGAGAGAGAGGCTTGAGACGAGAGTGAAGCTGCAGAGGAGAGAGAGGCTTTGGACGAGAGTCAGGCTGAACAGTAGATAGAGGCTTGGGATGACAGGAGAGAAAGGCTTGGAACGAGAGTCAAGTAAAAGAGGAGAGAGAAGCTGGTGACGAGAGTCAGACTGGACAGGAGAGAGAGGTTTAGGACGAGAGTCAGGTTAGACAGGAGAGAGAGGCTTGGAACGAGAGTCAGGCTGGACAGGAGAGTGAGGTTTGAGATGAGACTAAGGCATGACAGGAGCGAGAAACTTGGGACGAGGGTGAGGTTGGACAGGAGAGAGAGGCTTGAGACGAGAGTCAGGTAAGAGAGGAGGTAGAGGCTTGAGACGAGATTGAGGCTGCACAGGAGAGATAGGCTTGGGACGAGAATCACGTAAAAGAGGAGAGAGAGGCTTGGGACGAGAGTCTGACTAGAGGGGAGAGGCTTGGAACTTGATTCAGGCACGACAGGAGGCTTGGGACGCGAGTCATGCTGGACAGGAGAGAGAGGCCTCGGACGAGAGTCAGGCAGCATAGGAGAGAGAGTCTTGGGACGAAAGCGAGGCAGGACAGGAGAAAGAGGGTCGGGACAAGAGTCAGGCGCGACAAAAGAGACGAGCTTAGGACGAGGGTCAGGCAGGATACGAGAGAGAGTCTTGGGACGAGAGTCAAGCAGGACAGGAGAGAGAGGGTTAGAACGAGAGTCAGGTATGTCGGGAGAGAGAATATTGGGACGAGAGTCAGGCATGACAGGAGAGAGATGCTTGGGACGAGCGTGAGCCTGGACAGGAGAGAGAGGCTTGGGAAGAGACTAAGGCATGACAGGAGAGAGAAACTTGGGACGAGAGTGATGTTCGACGTGAGAGAGACGCTTGGGACGAGAGTCAGGTAGGAGAGGAGGGAGAGTCTTGAGACGAGATTGAGGCTGCACAGGAGAGAGAGGCTTGGGACGAGAAACATGTAAGAGAGGAGAGAGAGGCTTGGGACGAGAGTCAGGCTAGAGGGGAGAGGGAGGCTTGGAACTTGAGCCAAGCAGGACAGGAAAGGGAGGCTTGGGAGGAGAGTGAGGCTAAACAAGAGAGAGAGGCTTGGGACAAGAGTCATGCTGGACAGTGGAGAGAGGCTTGGGAGAAGAGTCATGTTGGACAGGATAGGGAGGCTTAGGACAAAAGTGGGACGAAAGTGAGGCTGGACACGAGAGAGAGGCTTGGGACGAGAGTCAGGCTGGATAGGAGAGAGAGGCTTAGGACGAGAGTCAGGTAGGAGAGGAGAGAGAGGCTTTGGACGACAGTCAGGCTGTACAGGAGAGAGAGACTTGGGACGAGAGTCATGGATGATAGGAGAGAGAGGCTTGGGACGAGGGTCAGGCAGGACAGGTGAGAGAGGTTTGGGACAAGAGTCTGGCAGGACAGGAGAGAGATGTTTGGGAGGAGAGTTATGCCGGACAGGAGCTAGAGGCTTCGTACGAGAGTCAGGAAGGACAGGAGAGAGAATCGTGGGACGAAAGTGAGGCAGGACTGGAGAGAGAGGCTTGGGACGAAAGTGAGGCTGGACAGGAGAGAGAGAGGCTTGGGACGAGTGTCAGGCTGGACAGGAGAGGTAAGATTGGGACGAGTGTAAGGCTAGACAGGAGAGAGAGGCTTGGGACGAGAGTCAGGCTGAACAGGAGAGAGAGGCTTGGGAGGAGAATCAGGCATGACATGAGAGAAAGGCTTCGAACGAAAGTCAGGTAAGAGAGGAGAGAGAAGCTTGAGACGAGAGTCAGACTGGACAGGATAGAAAGGCTTGGAACGAGAGTCAGGCTAGACAGGAGAGAGAGGATTGGAACGAGAGTCAGACAGGAAAGGAGAGGGAGGCTTAGGACGAAAGTAAGGTTAGACAGGAGAGCAAGGCTTGGGACGAGAGTCAAGCTGGACAGTAGAGAGAGGCTTGGGACAAGAGTCAGGCTGGACAGGAGAGAGAGGCTTGGGACGAGAGTCACGTAGGAGAGGAAAGATAGGCTTGGGACGAGAGTCAGGCAACATAGGAGAGAGAGGCTTGGGTTGAGAATCAGGCAGTACAGGAGAGAGAGGCTTGGGACGAGAGTCAGGCATGAAACGAAAGAGAGAGGCTTGGGAAGAAAGTGAGGCTGTACAGGAGAGAGAAAGACTTGGGACGAGAGTCACGATGGACAGGAGAGAGAGGCTTTGGACGAGAATCAGGTACGACTGGAGAGAGAGGCTTGGGACGAGAGTCAGGCAGGACAGGAGAGAGAGTCTTGTGACGAAAGTGAGGCAAGACAGGAGAGAGAGGGTTGGGACGAGAGTCAGGCAAGACAGAAGAGACGAGCTTAGGACGAGGGTCAGGCAGGACAGGAGAGAGAGCCTTGGGACGAGAGTCAAGCAGGACAGGAAAGAGAGGGTTAGTGCGAGACTCAGGCATGATAGGAGAGAGAAGCTTGGGACGAGAGTTAGGCTGGACAGGAGAGAGAGGCTTGGGACGAGAGTCAGATAGGAGAGGAGAGAGAGGCTTGAGACGAGAGTGAAGCTGCAGAGGAGAGAGAGGCTTTGGACTAGAGTCAGGCTGAACAGTACAGAGAGACTTGGGATGACAGGAGAGAAAGGCTTTTGAACGAGAGTCAGGTAAGAGAGGAGAGAGAAGCTTGGGACGAGAGTCAGACTGGACAGGAGAGAGAGGCTTGGAACGAGAGTCAGGCAGGAAAGGAGAGGGAGGCTTGGGACGAAAGTAAGGTTACACAGGAGAGTGAGGCTTGTGACGAGAGACAAGATGGACAGTAGAGAGAGGATTGGGACAAGAGTCAGGCAGGACAGGAGAGTCTTGTGACGAAAGTGAGGCAGGACAGGAGAGAGAGGGTTGGGACGAGAGTCAGGCACGACAGAAGAGATGAGCTTAGGACGAGGGTCAGGCAGGACAGGAGAGAGAGTCTTGGGAGGAGAGTCAAGCAGGACAGGAGAGAGAGGGTTAGTTACGAGAGTCAGGCATGAAAGGAGAGAGAAGCTTGGGACCAGAGTGAGGCTGGACAGGAGAGAGAGGCTTGGGACGAGTCAGGTACGAGAGGAGAGAGAGGCTTGTGACGAGAGTGAAGCTGCAGAGGAGAGAGAGGCTTGGGACGAGAGTCAGGCTAGACAGGAGAGAGAGGCTTGGAACGAGAGTCAGGCAGGAAAGGAGAGGGAGGCTTGGGACGAAAGTAAGGTTAGACAGGAGAGAGAGGTATATGACGAGAGTCAAGTTGGACAGTAGAGAGAGGCTTGGGACAAGAGTCAGGCTGGGCAGGAGAGAGAGGCTTGGGACGAGAATCAGGTTGGAGAGGAAAGAGAGGCTTGGCACGAGAGTGAGGCAGCATAGGAGAGAGAGGCTTGGGTTGAGAATCAGGCAGGACAGGAGAGAGAGGCTTGGGACGAGAGTCAGGCATGACAGGAGAGAGAGGCTTGGGACGAAAGTGAGGCTGGACAGGAGACAGAGAGGCTTAGGACGAGTTTCAGGTAGGAGAGGAGAGGTAATATTGTGACGAGTGTAAGGCCAGACATGAGAGAGGCTTGGGCCGAGAGTCAGGCTGAACAGTAGAGAGAGGCTTGGGAGGAGAATCAGGCATGACAAGAGAGAAAGGCTTGGAACGAGAGTCAGGTAAGAAAGGAAAGAGAAGCTTGGGACGAGAATCAGACTGGACAGGAGAGAGAGGCTTGGGACGAGAGTCAGGCAGGACAGGAGATAGAGGGGTAGTACGAGAGACAGGCATGACAGGGGAGAGAAGCTTGAGACGAGAGTGAGGCTGGACAGGAGAGAGATGCTTGGGAAGAGACTAACGCATGACAGGAGAGAAACTTGGGACGAGAGTGAGGTTCGACATGAGAGAGAGGCTTGGGACGAGAGTCAGGTAGGAGAGGAAGGAAAGTCTTGAAACGAGTTTGAGGCTGCACAGGAGAGAGAGGCTTGGGACGAGAGTCAGGCAAGAGAGGAGAGAGAGGCTTGGGACGAGAGTCAGGCTAGAGGGGAGAGGGGGGCTTGGAACTTGAGTCAAGCAGGACAGGAAAGGGAGGCTTGGGAGGATAGTAAGGTTAAACTAGAGAGAGAGGCTTGGGACAAGAGTCATGCTGGACAGTAGAGAGAGGCTTGGGACAAGAGTCAGGTTGGACAGGAGAGGGAGGCTTAGGACAAGAATCAGTCTGGACAGGAAAGAGAGGCTTGAGACGAGAGTCATGTAGGAGAAGAGAGAGAGAGGCTTGGGACGAGAGTCAAGTAGGAGAGGAGAAAGAGGCTTAGGACGAGAGTCAGGCTGGACAGGAGAGAGAGACTTGAGACGTGAATCATGGATGATAGGAGAGAAAGGGGCCTCGGACGAGGGTCAGGCAGGACAGGAGAGAGAGGTTTGGGACTAGAGTTATGACGGACAGGAGAGAAAGGCTTCGGACGAGTCAGGGAGGACAGGAGAGAGAGTCCTGTAACGAAAATGAGACTGGACAGGAGAGAGAGAGGCTTGGGATGAGTGTTAGGCTGGACAGGAGAGAAAGATTTGGGAAGAGAATCAGGCATGACATGAGAGAAAGGCTTAGCACGAGAGTCAGGTAAAAGAGGACAGAGAAGCTTGGGAAGAGAGTCAGACTGGACAGGAGAGAGAGGTTTGGGACGAGATTCAGGCTAGAAAGGAGAGAGAGAGAGGCTTGGAACGAGTCAGGCAGGAAAGGAGAGGGAGGCTTGGGACGAAAGTAAGGTTAGACAGGAGAGTGAGGCTTAGGACAAGAGTCAAGCTGGGCAGGAGAGAGAGGCTTGGGACGAGAGTCAGGTAGGAGAGGAAAGAGAGAGGCTTGGGACGAAAGTGAGGCTGAGCAGGAGAGAGAAAGGCTTGGGATGAGAGTCACGATGGATAGGAGAGGGAGGCTTGGGACGAGAATCAGGTAGGACAGGAGAGAGCGGCTTGGGACGAGAGTCAGGCAGGACAGGAGAGAGAGTCATGTGATGAAAGTGAGGCAGGACAGGAGAGAGAGGGTTGGGACGAGAGTCAGGCACGAAAGAAGAGACGAGCTTAGGACGAGAGTCAGGCAGGACAGGAGAGAGAGTCTTGGGACGAGAGTCAAGCAGGACAGGAGAGAGAGGGTTAGTGCGAGAGTCAGGCATGACAGGAGAGAGAAGCTTGTGACGAGAGTGAGGCTGGACAGGAGAGAGAGGCTTGGGACGAGAGTCAGGTAGGAGAGAAGAGAGAGGCTGAAGACGAGAGTGAAGCTGCAGAGTAGAGAGAGGCTTTGGACGAGAGTCAGGCTGAACAGTAGAGAGAGGCTTGGGATGACAGGAGAGAAAGGCTTGGAACGAGAGTCAGGTAAGAGAGGAGAGAGAAGCTTGGGACGAGAGTCAGACTGGACAGGAGAGAGAGGTTTGGGACGAGAGTCAGGCTAGACAGGAGAGAGGCTTGGAACGAGAGTCATGTGGACAGGAGAGAGAGGCTTGGGACAAGAGTCATGTGGACAGGAGAGAGAGGCTTGGGACAAGAGTCAGGTTGGACAGGAGAGGGAGGCTTAGGACAAGAATCAGGCTGGACAGGAGAGAGAGGCTTGAAACGAGAGTCAGATAGGAGAGGAGAAAGAGGCTTGGGACGAGAGTGAGGTTGGAGAAGACAGAGAGGCTTAGGACGAGAGACAGGTAGGAGAGAAGAGAGAGGCTTGGGACAAGAGTCAGGCTGGACAGGAGAGAGAGGCTTGGGACGAGAGTCATTGATGATAGGAGAGACAGAGGCTACGGACGAGGGTAAGGCAGGACAGGAGTGAGAGGTTTGGGATGAGAGTCTGGCAGGACAGGAAAGAGAGGCTTGGGACGAGAGTCATTGATGATAGGAGAGAGAGGCTACGGACGAGGGTAAGGCAGGACAGGAGTGAGAGGCTTAGGACGAGAGTTATGCCTGACAGGAGATAGAGGCTTCGGACGAGAGTCAGGCAGGACAGGAGAGAGAGTCGTGGGACGAAAGTTAGGCAGGACAGGAGAGAGAGGGTTGGGACTAGAGTCAGGCACGACAAAAGAGACAACCTTAGGACGAGGGTCAGGCAGGACAGGAGAGAGAGTCTTGGGACGAGAGTCAAGCAGGACAGGAGAGAGAGGGTTAGCACGAGAGTCAGACATGACAGGAGAGAGAGGCTTGTGACGAAAGTGAGGCTGGACAGGAGAGAGAGAGGCTTGGGACGAGAGTAATGCTGGACAGGAGAGAGAGGCTTAGGATGAAAATCAGGTAGGACAGGAGAGAGAGGCTTGGGACGAGAATCAGGTGGGACAGGAGAGAGAGGCTTGGGACGAGAGTCAGGCAGGACAGGAAAGAGAGTCTTGTGACGAAAGTGAGGTAGGACAGGAGGGAGAGGTTTGGGACGAGAGTCAGGCTAGACAGGAGAGAGAGGCTTGGAACGAGAGTCAGGTAGGATAGGAGAGGGAGGCTTGGGACGAAAGTAAGGTTAGACAGGAGAGTGAGGCTTGGGACGCGAGTCAAGCTGGACAGTAGAGAGAGGCTTGGGACAAAAGTCAGGTTGGACAGGAGAGGTTTGGGACGAGAGTCATGTAGGAGAGGAAAGAGAGGCTTGGGAAGAGATTCAGGCAGCATAGGAGAGAGAGGCTTGGGTTGAGAATCAGGCTGGACAGGAGAGAGAGGTTTGGGACGAGAGTCAGACATGACAGGAGAGAGAGGCTTGTGACGAAAGTGAGGCTGGACAGGAAAGAGAGAGGCTTGGGACGAGAGTCATGCTGGACAGGAGAGAGAGGCTTAGGATGAAAATCAGGTAGGACAGGAGAGAGAGGCTTGGGACGAGAGTCAGGATGAACAGAAGAGAGAGGCTTGCGACGAGAGTCACGCAGGATAGGAGAGAGACGCTTGGGACGAGAGTCAGGCAGAACAGGAGAGGTAAGATTGGGACGAGTGTAAGGCTAGACAGGAGTGAGAGGCTTGGGACGATGGTCAGGCTGGGCAGGAGAGAGAGGCTTGGGACGAGAGTCAGGCTTGATAGTAGAGAAAGTTGGGATGAGAGTCAGGCATGACAGGAGAAAGAGTCTTGGGACGAGAGTGGGCCTGGACAGGACAAAGAGGCTTGGCACGAGCGTCAGGTAGGAGAGGAAAGAGAGGTTTGGGACGAGAGTTAGGCTGGACAGGAGAGAGAGGCTTGGGACGAGAGTCAGGCTTGATAGTAGAGAGAGAAAGTTGGGATGAGAGTCAGGCATGACAGGAGAAAGAGTCTTGGGACGAGAGTGGGCCTGGACAGGACAAAGAGGCTTGGGACGAGCGTCATGTAGGAGAGGAAAGAGAGGTTCGGGACGAGAGTCAGGCTGGACAGGAGAGAGAGGCTTGGGACGAGAGACAGGCAGTACAGGAGAGAGAGGCTTGGGAAGAGAGTCAGGAAAGAAGGAGAGGGAAGATTGGGACGACAGTAAGGCTGAGTGTCACATTTGTATAGACAATTGGATGTCACGCTCACTAGAAGTGTAACACGTGTATGGAAAAGAGGAGGCCACGCACACTGTTAGTGTAACAGGTGTGTGTACCAGGGGATGTCAAGCACACTGGTAGTGTAACACATGAATGGACCATATGATGTAACGCTTATTGGTAGTGTTAAAGTGTGTGGATCACAGGGTATCACTCAGACTGGTTTGTGTCACACGTGTGTGGACCAGGGAGTGGCACGAACACTGGTAGTGTGACACGTGTGTGGACCAGAGGATGTCACGCACACTGGTAGGGTGAAACATGTGTGGACCAGATGATGTCACACACGATGGTAGTGTAACACGTGTATGGACCAGGGGATGTCGCGCACACTGGTAGTGTAACATGTGTATGGACCAGGTGATGTCGCGCGCACTGGTAGTGTAACACGTGTATGGACCAGGGGATGTCACTTACACTGGTAGTATAACACATGTATTGACCGGGGGATGTCGCACTAACTGGTAGTGTAACATGCGTATGGACCAGGTGATGTCGCGCACACTGGTAGTGTAACACGTGTATAGACTAGGGGATGCCACGTACACTGGTAGTATAACACATGTATGGACCAGGTGATATCGCGCACACTGGTAGTGTAACACGTGTATGGACCAGGGGATGTCACACACACACTGGTAGTGTAACTCTCGTATGGACCAGATGATGTCACGAACGTCACGGGACGTCAGGCACACTGGTAATGTAACACGTGTGTGGATCAGGGGATTCGAAGCACACTAGTAGTGTACCATGCATATTTACCATATGATGTCAGGTACATTGGTAGTGTAACACATGTATGGACCACAGGATGTCACGCACACTGTTATTATAACACGTGTATGGAGCAGAGGATGTCACACACTGGTAGTGTAACACTTGTATGGACCAAGGGATATCGTGCACACTGGCAGTGTAACAGGTGTGTGGACAAGAGGATTTTACGCATATTGGTAGTGTAACACGTGTATGGACCAATGGATGTCACCCACAGTGTTAGTGTAACACGCGTATGGACCAGGGGATCTCATGCACACTAGTAGTGTAACACGTGCATGGCCCAATTGGATGTCACCCACACTGGTAATGTAACATGTGTATGGACCAAGGGATGTCACGCACACTGGTAGTGTGAAATGTGTATGGACCAGGCTGTGTCACGCACACTGGTAGTGTCACACGTGTGTTAACCAGGGGATGTAAGCCACACTTTTAACGTAACATCTGTAAGGACGAGGGGATGTCAGGCACACAGGTAGTGTAAAACGTGTATGGGCCAGGAGATTTTATGCACCCTGGTAGTGTAGCACATGTGTAGACCAGTGGAAGTGATGCACACTGGTAGTGTATCACATGTGTGAACCAGATGTCACGCACACTGGTAGTGTAACACGTGTATGGACCAGCGGTTGTTACGCAAACGTGTATGGACCAGGCGGTGTCACGCACACTGGTAGTGTTACACGTTTGTTAACCAGGGGATGTAAGCCGGGCTGGTAGCGTAACACATGTATAGACGAGGGGTTGTCAGGCACACTGGTACTGTAAAACTTGCATGGACCTGGGGATGTAACGCACACTGGTAGTGTAACACGTGTATGGACCAGGGGGCGTCACGCACACTGGTAGTGTAACAAGTGTGTGGACCATGGGACGTTAGGCACACTGTCTTACGCTCTGTATTTCAAGTCTGTCTCTTCTGATGTTGTAGTGTCTACTCGTCTTTTCGGCAAGTAATACTATTCAGCGCTATGGCAATGTTTATCTGCCTTTTTCCTAGACAATTGAGCTTTCTTGAGCTTTTATTTCGCGAATCTATATTCGGAGGAAGGATTACACTTGGATGCCATTTTGGTTTCCTTTACAATTCCATGATAAACTCTCTTCTTTCAGCTTTAATTTCGCTTTACTTTCTTTGTATTATTCATATATAATTAATTTTGGTGCATGTTTATCAGTGTTAAATATATGTTAAGTGCTGTTTCTGGTAGCCTTGAAAGTTTGTCTACTTACTATAAAGCACTGTTTGTAGGAGTGTTTTTCACTCACATTGTTTACAATGGAAGTGTTTTTTAAATCTAATGCAATACTTTATTATTTTTCTGTATGCACAAGGCAGGGGATCACGATAAACATAATGATAGACGTCATGTTAGTCACGTCACCACTGCTCCCTAGCGGAGGTAGCCATAACTACATGCGCAGTGACATTACGCAAGGCAAGGCAATAGTAGTTGGCTTGTTGATCAATTATCCCATCGTAAAGTAGTTTCAGAAGACTTAAATGTTCATCATTATCAATGAATATGTATATGGACAGACGCCAGTAGGGAACAAATGGTTAATATCATGATCCATGCCAACCTCACTCTTCTGAACAATGGTAGTGGAAATCGTGATGATCGAACTGCCAATAACTCGGTAATTGTTATTGTTATCCGTCATCGCCGGATATACTTGATAAATTTATTACAAGAAAAACATTCTTTTAGTTAGATGTACTTAGTGTAAAGACCACAACCAGAAAACGTAGAGAACTCGGTAGACAGAGACTTGGAGGTATATTACTATTCACTCACGTGACAGCTTATGATTGTTCATCCTGGAACGTTTAACCGGCCATATAGGTTATCACAGTTCACATGGTTTTACGTAATTGATGATTTAGTTCATTTGAATGACGTTTTTTGTTTTAAGTGTGCAATATACAAACAGTAACAGACCACCGGTTCCTTTTAAAACTTCATTTTGCCAGTGAAAGCCGAGAGAAGTTAAACGTGGCAATAATGATAAATGATGCGTAAACAATGAAATACCTTTATCAGAGTAAGCAATGTATCTAGAAACATTATATAAATTATGTACAATTTCATTGTACATTATGTAAATGATTGATAATTGAAATTGAAATTTTCAATTTAAGCAAATGAGTGTCCATCTCTTGTAAACATGGTTTTGTTTTATTGTTGGCAGAGAGAACATGAGCGGCAGAGGCAACGTGAAGGGCATAAAACGTCTCTCCGCTGGGAAACAGGCGAATTCTCCACGAGAAGAGGAACAGACCAGCTAGGAATGAACGCCGCAGTGAGACTCTGAATCTGCTCTGAAGCAGTGTTCAAAGAGATGTGTTTTTTACAATTCAAAATCGTAAATGGCATGTGGGTCTTGAATTGTTTCAATATCAATTTTGGCAGTGTTTCAGGTAATATTGATGGGTTTCTTCTCTTGTTTCATATTATTGCTTGTTTTCATTTTCAACGGGTATGACTGAATATATTTCCGTGTATATAGAAATACTTTTGCATATCAGGTTCTTAAGTTTTAAAAGATTTATTTTGAAAAGACGCTCATTATCTTACATCCATTTTACATTCTTGTGCTTGCATTTAAATGTCATAATGCACGTTTGTCAAACTGTTTACTATAAGATGAAAACAAAATGTCCTGATATATATTTATCAATCAAGTATTGCGCCAAATAAATATCACACGATCATTTGTTTCCTTTCATCACATTTAGAAATGAAGTGAAATGTAAGTGTATTAGGAAAATCTAAATCACGATAAATGACCAGAACAATGAAAATTAAAAAGATATATGGTCGTTGAACCATGAAGATACTTCTGTCATTTAACAAAATGTTAAGTAGAGCAAAGGACTCTATTTCCTAAATATATTATGGCACATTTGAATAGCTAAGAATTATCATAAAATTTCCCGTTTTCTTTGATAAGATATTTCCCGTTTTCTAATAGTTTTGAATCGCTCTTCCAGATGGCGTTACTGCTAGCATCACAAATTCTTTTAATTGCGCTTCTTTGTATTTGTTTCTCTTGAGGAGGGCCGCCAATTGTATTTAGTTTTGTATGTGTCGTCTTCGAAGACGGATGTGTTCTTACGCTCTGTATTTCAAGTCTGTCTCTTCTGATGTCATGGCGTTTACTCGTCTTTTCGTCAAGTCAGACTATTCAGCGGTATGGCAATGTTTATCTGCCTTTTTCTTCATTGAGTGAAGAAGGATACCTCCTCCCCGTATAAGTTTGATAGTGGGTAAACCTATGATGTGCCAAAAAGAATACGTATTACATTTTGATAGGGAGAAATACTGTCGTCGAGTGTAAGTTTCATAAGTGGGTAAATCTTAGCCGAGACAGCAAGGGTACCTCGTCCGCGAGTGAATTTGATAGGGGGTAAAGGTACCTCCTTGACGTGTAAGTTTAATTAAGGACGGTAAACATTCGTTGAGTCAAGGAGGTTACCTTCTCTAGGTGTATGTTTGATAGAGGGGTTAAGCTTAGTCGAGACAAGGAGGGTACCTCCTCCACGTGTAAATTTGATAGGGGATAAACCTTTGTCGAGTCAAGGAGGGTACATCTTCCACGTGTACGCTTGATAAGGGGCGTAAACATTAGTCGATGCAAGGAGAGTACCTCCTCCACGTGTAAATTTGATACGAGGGTAAACCTTCGTCCAGTCACGGAGGGTTCCTCCTCCACGTGTAAGTTTGATATGTGCGGTAAACTTTCGAGTCAAGGAGAGTACCTCCTCCACCTATAAGTTCGATAGTGGGCGGTTAACCTTAGTCGAGTGAAAGAGGATATCTCCTCTAGTTGTCAGTTTTATATGGGGGGTAAACCTTCGTCTAGTCATGTAGGGTGCGTCCTCCACGTGTAAGTTTGGAAAGGGGAGAAACGTTTCGTCGAGGCAAGGAGGGTACATCCTCCACATGTAAGTTTCGTAATGGGGTAAACCTATCTCAAGTAAAGAAGGGTTGCTCCTCTCCGTGAAAATTTGATAGGGTGTAAACCTTCGTGTCAGGGAGGGTACCTCCTCCACGTGTAAGATTGATTAGGGAGGGTAAAAATTATTTGAGTCAAGAAGGATACCTTCTCCACGTTTAAGATTCATAGTGGGAATAACCTTAGTCCTGTTAAGGAGGGTACATTCTCAAATTGTAAATTTGATGTTGGGGTAAACCTTCATCCAGTCAAGCAGGGTACCTCCTCCACGTGTAAGTTTGATATGGGGGTAAACCTTCGTCGAATCAAGGAGGGTACCTCTTCCAAGTGTAAGATTGACTAGTGGGGTAATCTTTCGTCGAGTCAAGGAGGGTACCTCCTCCATGTGTAAGTTTCATAAAGGGAAGTTTCATAAATGTGAAAGTTTGATAGTCGAGTAAACCCTCGTTGAGTGAAGGAGGGTACCTCCTCAACCTGTACGTTTGATAAGGGGGTAAACCTTCGTCGAGTCAAGAAGGCTAGCTCCTCTATGTAATTTTGATGAGGGAAGGTAAACCTGCGTCGAGTGTAAGAGGGTACCTCTTTCATGTGTAAGTTTATTAGGGGGTAAACCTTCATAGAGTTAATGAGGATAACTCCACGTGTGATTTTGGTAGGGGGTAAACCTTCATCGAGTGAGGAAGGGTCCATGTGTAAATTTGATAGGGGATTAAACCTTCATGTATAATTTTGATAGGGAGCAATTCCATTATTCGAGTCAAGGAATACAACTCCTCAACGTGTAATTTTGAATGGAGGGGGTATAGCACGTTGAGTTAGAGAATGTACCTCTTCCACGTGTAAGTTTGATCAGGGGGTAAACCGTTGTTTCAAGGAGGCTACCTCCTCCACGTGTAAGTTTGACAGCGGGCAGTTAACAGTTGGGTCAAAAAGGGTACCTCCTCAACGTGAAAATTTGATTTGAGGGTAAACCGTCGTCGAGTCAAGGAGGGTACCTCTTCCACGTATATGTTTGAAAAGGGGGTAAACCTTCGTCGAGTCAAGGAGGGTACACCTCCACGTGTAAGTTTCATAAGGGGATAAACCTTCGTCGAGTCAAGGAGAGTACTTCCCTCACGTGCGAATTTGAAATGGGGGTAAACCTTCGTCAAATCACGTAGGGTACCTCCTCCACGTGTAAGTTTGATTGGAAGGCTAACCTTCGTCGGGTCAAGGAGGGTACCTCCTCAACGTGTAAATTATTACGTGGGTAAACTTTCGTCGAGTCAAGAAGGGTACCACCTCTACGTGTAATTTTGATATGGGGGGGGGGTAAAATCTTCGAATCAAGGAGGATAACTCCTCCTGTATGTTTAATAAGGGGGCAAACCTTCGTCGAGTCGAGAATGGTACCTCCTCTATGTGAAAGTTTGATTAGAGGGCTAAGCTTAGTCCAGTCATGGAGGGTACCTCCTCTACGTGCAAATTTGATATGGGGGTTTATCTTAGTCGATTCAAAGAGGATACCGTCACCACGAGCAAATTTGATATGAGCGGTAAACCGAGTCAAAGAGGGTACCTCCTCCATGTGTAAGTTTAGTAGGGGGCGGTTAACATTAGTCGAGTCAAAGAGGAGACCTCCTGAACGAGTAAATTTTTTATTGGGGTTAAACCTTCGTCGAGTCATTGATAGTACCTCCTCCACGTATAAGTTTAACAAGTAGGTAAACCTTTGTCGAGTCAATGATAATACCTCCTCCACGTATAAGTTTAAAAAGTAGGTAAACCTTCGTCGAGTCAAGGAGGGTACATACTCCACGTGTAAGTTTCATAAGGGGGTAAACCTTTGTCGAGAAAGAGGGGTTGCTCCTCTACGTGAAAATTTGATTGAGGGTAAACCTTCGAGTCAAGGAGGGTACCTCATCAACGTGTAAGACTGATTAGGTAGAGTAAACATTCGTTAAGTCAAGAAGGATACCTTCTCTACATGTAAGTTTGATAGGGGGGTTAACCTTAGTCCTGTCAAGGAGGGTACATTCTCTACTTGTAAATTTGATGTATGGGTAAACCTTCATCAAGTCACGGAAGGTACCTCCTCCACATGTAAGTTTGATTGGACGGTTAACCTTCGACGAGTCAAAGAGGGTACCTCTCCTCCACGTATAAGTTTGATATTGGGGTAAAGCTTCGTCGAGTCAAGGAGGGGACCTCCTCCGCGCGCAAGTTTCATAAAGGGGGTAAACCTTCGTCGAGTCAAGGAGGTACCTCCTTCATGTGTAAGTTTGATAAAGTAGTAAACCTTCTTTGAGTCAAAGAAGGTACCTCCTCCACGTTTAAACTTGATATAGGGGTAAGCCTTCGAGTCAAAGAGGGTACCTCCTCCACGTGTCGAGTCAAGAAGGCTAGCTCCTCTACGTGTAATTTTGATAAGAGAGGGTAAACCTGAGTCAAGTGTGAGAGTGTACCTCTTTCATGTGTAAGTTTAATAGGGGGTAAATCTTAGTCGAGTTAATGAGGATACCTCCTCCACATTTGATTTTGATAGGGGGTAGACCTTCATCGAGTGAAAAAGGGTCCCTCCTCCATGTGTAAGTTTCATAGGGGGTAAAACCTTCGTTTGGTCAAAAGGATACCTTCTCCATGTGTCATTTTGATAGGGAGAAATACTGTCGTCGAATCAAGGAGTATAACTCTTCACCGTGTAATTTTGAATGGAGGGGTATACCTTCGTCGAGGTAGGTAATGTACTTCCTCCATGTGTAAGTTTGATAAGGGGGTAAACCTTTGTTATTTCAAGGAGGATACCTCTTCCACGTGTAAGTTTGATAGCGGGCGGTTGACAGTAGAGTCAAAGAGGATACCTCCTCAACGTGTAAATTTGTAAGGGGGTAAACCGTCGTCGAGTCAAGGAGGATACCTCGTCAATGTATATGTTTGAAAAGGGGATACACCTTCGTCGAGTCAAGGAGGGTACATCCTCCACGTGTAAGTTTCATTTGGGGATAAACCTTCGTCGAGTCAAGGAGGGTACATCCTCCATGTGTAAGTTTCATTTGGGGATAAACCTTCGTCGAGTCAAGGAGGGTACTTTCTCCACGTGTAAATTTGAAATGGGGGTAAAACTTCGTAGATTCATGTACGGTACCTCCTCCATGTGTAAGTGTGATTAAAAGGTTAACCTTCGTCGAGCGAAGGAGGGTACCTCATCAACGTGTGAATCATTATGGGGTAAACCTTTGTCGAGTCAAGGAGGGTACCGCCTCTACGTGTAATTTTGATATGGGGGGTAAACCTTCGAGTCAAAGAGGGTAGCTCCTCCTCCTGTATGTTTTATAAATGGGCAAACCTTCGTCGAATCAAGAAGCGTACCTGCTCTACGTTTAATTTTGATAAGGGGGGGGTGAATCTGCGTCGAGTCTAGGAGGGTACCTCTTTCATTTGTTAGTTAAATATGGGGTAAACCTTCGTCGAGTGAAGAAGGGTACCTCCTCCACGTGTGAACTTGACGGGGGGGTAAACCTTCGTTGTGTCAAAAGGATACCTCCTTCATGTGTAATTTTGATAGGGATAAAGTCCGTCTTCGAGTCAAGGATTATAACTCCTCACCGTGTAATTTTGTTGGGGGGGGGGGGGGTAAAACCTTCGTCGAGTTAAGGAATGTACCTCCTCCACGTGTAAGTTTCATATGTGGACAAAGCTTTGTTCAGTCAATGAGGGTATCTCCTCCACGTGTAAGTTTGATAGGGGGTGGTCAACCCTAGTCAAGTCAAAGACGGTACCTCCTCTCCGTGTAATTTTGATAAGGGAGGGTAAACCTGAGTCGAGTCTGGAAGTGCACCTCTTTCATTTGTAAGTTTAATATGGCGTAAACCATCGTCGAGTGAAGAGGTTTACCTCCTCCGTATGTAAGTTTGATAGGCGGTAAACCTTCGTTGTGTCAAAAGGATACCTCCTCCATGTATAATTTTGATAGGGAGAAATTCCGTCTTCGAATCAAGGAGTAAAACTTCTCACAATGTAATTTTGAATGGAGAAAGTGTACCTTCGTCGAGTTGGGGAATGTACTTCCTCCACGTGTAAGTTTGATAAGGGAATAAACATTTGTTGATTCAAGGAGGGTACCTCTTCCACGTGTGAGTTTGAAAAGGGGTCAAACCTTTGTCGAATCGAGGAGGGTACATCATTCACGTGTAAGTTTCATACGGGAGTAAACCTTAGTCGAGTCAAGAAGGGTACTTTCTCCGTGTGTAAATTTGATATGGGGTAAACCTTCGAGTCAAGAAAGGTACCTCCTTAACGTGTAAGTTTGATTAGGGAAGGTAAAAAGTCGTTGAGTCAAGGAGGGTACCTTCTCTAAGTGTAATTTTGATGTGGGGGTTAACCCTAGTCAAGACAAGGAGGGTACCTCCTTAACGTGTAAATTTGATAGAAGGTAAAAATTCGTCGAGTCGAGGAGGATATCTCCTCCACGTGTTAGTTTGATAGGGGATAATTGGAGGGTTAACCTTAGTCGAGTCAAGGAGGGTACTTCCTCCACGTGTAAATTAGATATGGGGAAGGGTACCGCCTCCACGTAGAAATTTGATATGGGCGTTAAACCTTTAAGTCAAGGATGGCCCTTCCTCCACGTGTAAGTTTGATTGGGGGCAGTTAACCTTAGTCAAGTCAAAGAGGATACGTCCTCAAGTTGTAAATTATATATTGGGGGTAAACCTTCGTCAAGTCAAGGAAGGTACGTCCTCCACGTGTAAGTTTGAAAAAGGGATAAACCTTCGTCGAGTCAAGGAGGGTACATTTTCTACGTCTAAGTTTCATAGGGGGGGTTATCCTTAGTCGAGTCAAGGAGGGTACCTCCCCCAATTGTAAATTTGATATAGGGGTAAATCTTCGTCGAGTCACGGAGGGTACCTCCTCCACGTGCAAATTTGATTGGACGGTTAACCTTCGTCGAGTCAAGGAGGGTACCTCTTCCACGTGTAAGTTTGATAAGGGGGGGTAATCCTTCGCCGAGTCAAGGAGGTTACCTCCTCCTCATGTAAGTTTCATAAAGGGAGGGTAAACCTTCGCCGATTCAAGGAGGGTACCTTCTTTATGAGCAAGTTTGATAGAGGAGGAGACCTTCGTTGAGTCAAGAAGGGTACCTCCTCCACGTGTAAATTTGATATGGGGGTAAGCCTTCGAGTCCAAGAGGGTACCTCCTCCACGTGTACGTTTGATAAGGGGGTAAACCTTCGTCGAGTCCAGAATGGTACCTCCTCTACATGCAATTTTGATAAGGCAAGGTAAACCTGCGTTGAGTCTGAGGGTACCTCTTTCATGTGTAAGTTTAATAGGGGGTAATCCTTCGTCGAGTTAATGAGGATACCTCCTCCACGTGTAATTTTCATAGGGGGTAAATCTTCATCGAGTGAAGAAAGGTACCTCCTCCACGTGTAAGTTTGATAATGGGTTAAACCCTCGTTGTGTCAAAAAGATACCTCATCCATGTGAAATTCTTATAGGGAGAAATAACGTCGTCGAGTCAAGGAGTATAACTCCTCACCGTGTAATTTTGAATGGAGGGGTATACCTTCGTCGAGGTAAGTAATGTACCTCCTCCACGTATAAGTTTGATAAGGGGGTAAGCCTTCGTTGATTCAAGGAGGGTACCTCCTCCACGTGTAAGTTGATTGGACGGTTAATCTTCGTCGCGTGAAGGAGGGTACCTCCTGTACTTGTAAATTTGATATGCGGGTAAACCTTCGTCGGGTCAAAGAGGGTACCTACTCCACGTGTAAGTTTGATACGGGGGGTAATCCTTCGTCGTTTCAAGGAGAGTACCCCCTCCACGTCTAAGTTTCATAAAGTGGGATACCTTCGTCGAGTCAAGGAGGGTACCTGCTTCATGTGTAAGTTTGATAGAGGAGTAAACCTTCGTTGAGTCAAGGAGGGTACTTCCTCCACGTGTAACTCTGAAAAGGGGTTAAACCTTTGTCGAATCAAGGAGGGTACATCATCCATGTGTAAGTTTCATACGGGGGTAATTCTTAGTCGAGTCAAGAAGGGTACTTCCTCCGCGTGAAAATTTGATAGGGGGTAAACCTTTGAGTCAGGAAAGGTACGTCCTTAATGTGTAAGTTTGATTAGGGAGGGTAAACATTCGTTGAGTCAAGGAGGGTACCTTCTCTAAGTGTAATTTTGATAGGGGGTTTACCTTAGTCGAGATAAGTAGGGTATTCCTCCACGTGTAAATTTGATAGGGGGTAAAATTTCGTCGAGTCAAGGAGGATACATTTTCCACGTGTAAGTTTGATAAGGAGCGTAAACCTTCGTCGAGTCAAGAAGGGTACCTCCTCCATATGGAAGTTTGATTGGAAGGTTAACCTTCGTCGAGTCAGTGAGGGTAGCTCCTCCCCGTGAAATGTTCATAAAGGCGGTAAATCTTCAAGAAGGGTACCGCCTTCATGTGTAAGTTTGATAGAGGAGTAAACCTTCGTTGAGTCAAGGAGGGTACTACCTCCACATGTAGATTTGATATGAGGGTAAACCTTCCAGTCAAAGAGGGTACCTCCTCCACATGGACGTTTGATAGGTGGGTAAACCTTCTACACGTAATTTTGATAAGGGAGGGTAAAACTGCGTAGAGTGTAAGCGTGTACCTCCTTCATGTATGAGTTTAATAGGGGGTAAAACTTCGAGTTAAGGAGGATACTTCCTCCACGTGTAATTTTGATAGGGGGTAAACCATCGAGTGAAGAAGCATACATGCTCCACTTATAAGTTTGATGGGGGCTTAAACCTTCGTTGTGTCAAAAGGATACCTCTTCCATGTGTAATTTTGATAGGAGTCAAGGAGTATAACTTCTTACCGTGTATTTTGTTAATCAGGTGTACCTTCGTCGAGGTATGGAATGTACCCCCTCCACGTGTAAGTTTGATATGGGGTTAAACCTTCGTTGATTCAAGGAGGGTACCTCCTCCATGTGTAAGTTTGATAGGGGGTACCTTCTCAACTTGTAAATTTTATATGGGAGGTAAACCTTCGTCGAGTCAAGGAGGGTACGTCCTCCACGTGTACGTTTTTAAAAGGGGTAAACCTTCGTCAGAATCAAGGAGGGTACAACATCCACGTGTAAGTTTCATAAGGAAGTACACCATAGTCGAGTCAAGAGGGGTTGCTCCTCCACGTGAAAATTTGATTAGGGGTAAACCTTCGAGTCAAGGAGGGTACCTTCTCAACGTGTAAGATTGATTAGGTAGAGTAAACATTCGTTGAGTCAAAAAGGGTACCTTCTCTACTTGTAAGTTTGATAGGGGGGTTAATCTTAGTGGAGTCAAGGAGGGTACCTCCTCTAAGTGTAAATTTGATGTCAGGGTAAACTTTCGTCGAGTCACGGAGGTTACCTCCTCCACGTGAAAGTTTGATAAGGGGGTGAATCTTTCATCGAATCAAGGAGGGTTCTTCCTCCACGTGTATATTTCTTATGGGGGTAAACCTCCGTTGAGTCAAAGAGGGTATCTCTTCCATGTGTAAGTTTGACAAAGGGTGTAATCCATCGCCGAATCAAGGAGGGAATCTCCTTCGTGTGTAAGATCGATAGAGGAGTAAACCATTGTTGAGTCAAGGAGGGTACCTCCTACAAATATAAGTTTGAAAAGGGGGTAAACCTTCATCGATTCAAGGAAGGTACATCCTCCACGTGTAAGTTTCATAAGGGGGTAAACCTTTGTCGAGTCAAGAAGGGTTCCTCCCCCGCGTGTAAATTTGATAGGGGGTAAACCTTCGCGTTAAGAAAGGTACCTCCTCAACTTATAAGTTTGATTAGGGAGGGTAAACATTCGTTGAATCGAGGAGGGTACCTTCTCTATGTGTAAGTTTGATAGGGGGGTTAATCTTAGTCGAGATAAAGAGGTTATCTCCTCCTCTACGTGTAAATTTCATAGGGGGTAAATCTTAGTCTAGTGGAGGAGGATATCTAATCCACGCCTAAGTTTGATAGGGAAGGGTATACCTAAGTCGAGTTAGGGAATGTACCTCCTCCACGTGTAAGTTTGATAGGGAGATGAACCTTCGTCGAGTCAAGGAGGGTAACTCTTCCACGTGTAAGCATAATAAGGGGGGTAAATCTTCGTCGAGTGAAGGAGGATTCCTCCTCCATGTGTAAATTTGATATGGGGGTAAACCTTCGTTGAGTCACGGAGGGTACCTCCCCACGTGTAAGTTTGATTGGAGGGTTAACCTTGGCGGAGTCAAGGAGGGTCCTCTTCCACGTTTGAAATTTATGTGGGGGTAAACCTTCGTCGAGTCAAGGAAGGTACCGCCTCCACATGTGAATTTGATATGGGCGGTAAACTTTCAAATCGAGAAGGGTATCTCTTTCACATGTAAGTTCGATAGGGGGCGGTTAACCTTAGTCGAGTGAGAATGGGTATCTCCTAAACCTGTAAATTTTAAATGTGGGGGTAAACCTTCGTCTAGTGAAGGAGGGTACGTCCTCCACGTGTTAGTTTGAAAAGGGGATAAACCTTCGTCGAGTCAAGAAGGGTATATCCTCCACGTGTAAGTTTCATAGGGGGGTAAACCTTCGTCGAGTCAAGAAGGGTTGCTCTTGTACGTGAAGATTTGATAGGAGGTAAACCTTCGAGTTAAGGAGATTACCTCCTCAACTTGTAAGATTGATTAGGGATCGTAAACATTCGTTGCGTCAAGAGGGGTCCCTTCTGTACGTGTAAGTTTGATAGGGGGGTTAACTTTAGTCGAGTCAAGGAGGGTACATTCTCCAATTATAAATTTGATGTGGGGGTGAAGATTCATCGAGTCATGTAGGGTACCTCCTCCACGTGTAAGTTTGAATGGATGGATAACCTTCGTCGAGTGAAGGAGGGTACCTCCTTCACGTGTAAATTTGATATGGGGGTAAACCTTCGTCAAGCCAAGGAGGGTATACCTCTTTCACGTGTAAGTTTCATAAAGATGGGGTAAACCTTCGTCGAGTCAAGGAGTGTACCTCCTTCATGTGTAAGTTTGATAGTCGAGTAAACCTTCGTCAAGGAGGGTACCTCCTCCAAGTGTAAATTTGATATAGAGGTAAGCCTTCGAATCAAAGGGGGTACCTCCTCCTCGTGTACGTTTGATAAGGGGGTAAAGCTTCGCTATTTCAAGGAGGGTACCTCCTCCATGCGTAAGTTTGATAGTTGCTGTTGACAGTAGAGTCAAGGAGGGTACCTCCTCAAACTGTAAATTTGATGTGGGGGTAAACCATCGTCGATTTAAAGAGGGTACCTTCTCCACGTATAAGTTTGAAAAGGGGGTAAACCTTCGTCAGTCAAGGAGGGTATATCTTTCACGTGTAAGTTTCGTAAGGGGGTAAACCTTTGTCGAGTGAAGAAGGGTTGCTCCTCCACGTGAAAATTTGATAAGGGGTAACTCTTCGAGTCAAGAAGGGTACCTCCTCAACGTGTAAGTTTGATTAAGGAGGGTAAACATTCGTCGAGTTAAGAAGAAGGGTACATTCTCTAAGTGTATGTTTGATAGGAGGTAAACCTTAGTTGAGTAAAGGAGGGTACCTATTCCACGCGCAGGTTTGATAAAAGGGGGCAAAGCTTCGTCGAGTCATGGAGGGCACCTCATCCACGTGTAAGTTTCATAAGGGGGTAAACCTTCATTGAGTCAAGGAGGGTAACTCCTCCACGTGTAAATTTGAAATGGGGGTAAACCTTCGTCAAATTACGGAGGGTACCTCCTCCACGTGTAAGTTTGATTGGAAGGTTAACCTTCGTCGAGTCAAAGAGGGTACCTCCTCAACGTTTAAATTGTTTATGGGGGCAAACTTTCGTAGAGTCAAGGAGGGCAACTCCTCCTCCTGTAGGTTTTATAAGGGGGCAAGCCTTCGTCGAGTCAATACGTGTACCTCCTCTAATTTTAATTTTGACAAGGGAGGGTAAACCTGCGTCGAGTCTAGGAGGATACCTCTTTCATTTGTAAGTTTGATATGGGGTAAACCGTCTTCGAGTAAAGAAGGGTATCTCATCCACGTATAAGTTTATAAGGGGTAAGCCTTCGTTGTGTCAGAAGGATACCTCCCACATGTGTAATTCTGATAGGGAGAAATTCCGTCTTTGAGACAAGGAGTATAACTCCTCACTGTAATTTTGATGGGGTGGGGGGTTATACCTTCGTCAAGTTAGGGAATGTACCTCCTTCACGTGTAAGTTTCATATGGGGATAAACCTTCGTTGAGTCAATGAGGGTACCTCCTCTACGTGTAAGTTTGATAGGGGGTTAAATGTTCGTTGTCAAGGAGGATACCTCCTCCACCTTTTAAGTTTAATAGGGGGCGGTCAACCTTAGTCAAGTGAAAGAGGGTACCTCCTCAACTTTTAAATTTGATATGGGGGTAAACGTTCGTCGAGTCAAGGGAGGTACCTCCTCAACTTGTAAGTTTGATGAGGGGGTAAACTATCGTCGAGTCAAGGTTACCTTCTCCACGTGTATGTTTGATAGGGGGTAAACCTTCGTTGAGTCAAGGATGGTACCTCCTCCACGTGTATGAAAACGGGGGATAAACCTTCGTGGAGTCAAGGAAGGTACATCCTCCACGTGTAAGTTTCATAATGGGGTAAACCTTAGTCGAGTCAAGAAGGGGACCTCCTCCGCGTGTAAATTTGATAAGGGCTAAACCTTCGAGTCAAGAAAGGTACCTCCTCAACGCATAAGTTTGATTAGGGAGGGCAAACATTCGTTGAGTCAAGGAGGGTACCTTCTGTATGTGTAAGTTTGATAGGGTGTTTAACCTTAGTCGAGTCAAGAAGGGTACCTCTTCTACGTGTGTTTTTGATAAGGAGGTTAAACCTTCGTCGAGTCAAGGAGGGTACCTCATCCACGTGGAACTTTCATAAGGCGGTAAACCTTCGTCGAGTCAGGGAGGGTACCTCCTCCACTTGTAAATTTGAAATGGAGGTAAACCTTTGTCGAGTCACGGAGAGTACCTCCTTCACGCGTACGTTTGATTGGAGGGTTAACCTTCGTCGAGTAAAGAAGGGTACCTCCTCCACGTGTAAATTTGACTTGGGGGTAAACTGGGGGTACCTTCCACGTATAAGTTTGAAAAGGGGGTAAACCTTCGTCGAGTCAAGGAGGGTACATTGTGCAAGTGTAAGTTTCATAGGGGGGTAAACCTTCGTCGAGTCAAGGAGGGTATCTCCTCAACGTGTAAGTTTAACTAGGGAGGGTAAACATTCGTTGAGTCAAGAAGGGTACCTTCTCTACGTGTAAGTTTGCTAAGGGGATAAATCTTTTTTTTTAGTCACGGAGGGTACCTCTTCCATGAGTAAATTTCATAAGGGGGTAAACCTTCGTCGAGTCAAGAAGGGTACTTCCTCCACGTGTAAATTACAAATGGGGGTAAACCTTCGTCATGTCAAGGAGGGTACCTCCTCCAAGTGTATGTTTGATTGGAGGGTTAACCTTCGTCGAGTAAAGGAAGGTACCTCCTCCACGTGCAAATTTGATATGGGGGTAAACCTTCGCCGAGTCAAAGAGGGTACCGCCTCCACGTGTAAATTTCATATGGGAAGGGGGGGGGTAAACCTTCGAGTTAGGGAGGGTAACTCCTCCACCTGTAGGTTTGATAAGGCGGCAAACCTTCATCGAGTCAAGAAGGGTACCTCCTCTACGTTTAATTTTGATAAGGGAGGGTAAACCTCCGTCGAGTCTAATCGGGTATCTCTTTCATATGTAAGATTAATATTGGGTAAACCCTCGTCGAGTGAAGAGGGTACCTCCTCCACGTGTAAGTTTGTCAAAAGCTTACCTCCTCCATGTGTAATTTTGATAGGGAGAAAATCCATCGTCGAGTCAAGGAGTATAACTCCTCACCGTGTAATTTTTGATATGGGGATATTCCTTTGTCGAATTAGGGAATGTACCTTCACGTGTAAGTTTCATATGGGAATAATACCTTCGTTGAGTCAATGAGGTTACCTCTTCCACTTGTAAGTTTGATAGGGGGTAGACCTTCGTTGAGTCAAGGAGGGTACCTTCTCTACGTGTAAGTTTGATAGGGGGTAAACCTTCGTCAAGTCAAGGAGGATATCTCCTCCACGCGTAAGTTTGATATGGAAGGGTACGCCTAAGTCGAGTTAGGTAATGTACCTCCTCCACGTGTAAGTTTGATAGGAGGATAAACCTTCGTCGAGTCAAGAAGGGTACCTCTTCCCCATGTAAGTTTTGTAAGGGGGGTAAACCTTCGTCGAGTCAAGGAGATTTCCTCCTCCACATGTAAATTTGATTTGGGGGTAAACCTTCGTCGAGTTAAGGAAAGTACCTCTTCTCCATGTAAGTTTGGTAAGGGGGGTAAACCCTCGACGAGTCAAGGAGATTTCCTTCTCCACGTGTAAGTTTGAAAAGGGGGTAAACCTTCGTTGAGTCAAGGAGGGTTCTTCCTCCACGTGTAAGTTTTATAATGGGGTAAACCTTCGTCGAGTCAAGGAGGTTTGCTCCACGTGAAAATTTGATAGGGGGTAAACCTTCGAGTTAAGGAGGGTACCTCCTCAACGTGAAAATTTGATTAGGGAGGGTAAACATTCGTTGAGTCAAGAAGGGTACCTTCTTTACGTGTAGAGTTTATAGGGGGTAAACCTTGGTCGAGACGAGGAAGATATCTCCTCCACCTGTAAGTTTGACAGGGGAGGGTTTACATAGGTCGAGTTAGATTGCGTAAGATTGATAGTGGGATAAACCTTCGTTGAGTCAAGGAGGGTACCTCCTGCACATATAAATTTGAAATGGGTGTAAACCTTCGTCGAGTGACGGAGGGTACCTCCTCCAAGTGTAAATTTGATGTGGGGGTAAACCTTCGCCGAGTCAAGAAGGGTACCGCGCCTATGTGTAAATTTGATATGGGGGTAAACCTTCGAGTCAAGGAGGGTACCTCCTCCACCTGTAGGTTTGATAAGGAGGCAAACCTTGGTCGAGTCAAGAAGAGTACCTCCTCTACGTTATGATTTTGATAAGGGAGGGTAAACCTGCGTCGAGTGTAGAAGGGTATATCTCATTTGTAAGTTTAATATGGGATAAGCAGTCGTCGATTGAAGAAGGGCACCTCCTCTACGTGTAAATTTGATGGGGGTAAACTTTCGTTGTATCAAAAGAGTACCTACTCCATGTGTAATTTTGATATGGGGGTAAACCGTCTAGTCACGGAGGGTACATAATCAACGTGTAAGTTTCATAAGGGGTAAACCTTAGTCGAGATAAGAAGGGTACCACCTCCGCTTGTAAATTTGGAAGAGGATAAACCTTCGAGTCACGAAAGGTACCTCCTTAACGTGTAAGTTTAATTACGGAGGGTAAACATTCGTTGAGTCAACGAGGGTATCTTCTCTACGTGTAAGTTTAACAGGGGCTTAATCTTAGTTGAGTCAAGGAGGGTACCTCCACCACGTGTAAATTTGATAGGGGGTACCTTCGTCGAGTCGAGGAGGATATCTCCACCGCGCGTAAGTTTAATAGGGGAGGGTATACCTAAGTCAAGATAGGGAATGTACCTCCTCCAGGTGTAAGTTTGATAAGGGGGGGGGGGTAAACCTTCGTCGATTCAAGGACGGTACATCCTCCACGTGTAAATTTGATATGGGGGTAAACCTTCGTCGTGTCAAGGAGGGTACCGTCTTCACGTGTAAATTTGATATGGGGGTAAACCTTCGTCGAGTCAACGAGGGTACCGCCTCCACATGTAAGTTTGATAGGTGGCGGTTAACCTTAGTCGAGTCAAAGAGGGTACCTCCTCAACGTATAAATTAGATATGAGGGTAAACCTTCGTAGAGTCAAGGAGGGTACTTCCTCAACGTGTATGTTTGATAAAGGGAGTAAACCCTTGTCGAATCAAGGAGGTTACCTCCTCCGCGTGTAAGTTTGATAGGATGTTAAACCTACGTTGAGTCAAGGAGGGTACCTCTTCCACGTGTAAATTTGATAGGGGGAACCTTCGTCGAGTCGAGGAGGATATTTCCTCCACGTGTAAGTTTGATAGGGGAGGGTATACCTAAGTCGAGTTAGGAAATTGTACAATCTCCACGTGTAAATTTGATAGGGGGATAAACCTTCTTCGAGTCAAGGAGGGTACCTCCTCCACGTGAAAGTTTCATAAGGGAGGGGGGGGAGGGTAAACCTTCGTCGCGTCTAGAAGGGTACCTCCTTCATATGTAAGTGTGATATGAAGGGTAAACCTTCGTTAAGACAAGAAGGGTACCGCCCCCATGTATAAATTTGATATGGGGGTAAACGTTCGTCGAGTCATGGAGGGTACCTCCTCTACGTGTAAGTTTATTGGAGGGTACCTCCTCTACGTGTAGGTCTATTAGAGGGGACCTCCAAGTCAAGGAGGGTACCTCCTCTACATGTAAATTTTAAATGGGGGTAAACCCTCGTCGAGCCAACGAGGGTACCGCCTTCTCGTGTAAATTTGATATGGGGTAAACTATCGAGTCAAGGAGGGTACCACCTCTACGTGTAAGTTTGATAGGGGGCAAACCTTCGTTGTGTCAAAAGGATACCTCTTCCATGTGTAATTTTGATGGGGAGAAATACCGGCGTCGAGGTAAGGAGTATAACTCCTCACCGTGTAATTTTGATAGGGGGGGTATACTGTCATCGAGTTAGGGAATGTACCTCCTCCATGTGTAAGTTTCATACGGGGATATAAAACCTTCGTCGAATCAAGGAGGATATCTCCACACGCGTAAGTTTAGTAGGGGAGGGTATACCTAATTCGAGTTAGGGTATGTACCTTCTCCATGTGTAAGTTTGACTGGAGGGTTAACCTTAGTCGAGTCAAGGAGGGTACCTTTTCCTTGTGTAAGTTTTCATAACGGGGGGTAAACCTTCGTCGAGTCAAGGAGGGTACCTCTTCCACGTGTAACTTTGATATGGTTGTAAACCTTAGTCGAGCGAAGGATGGTACCGTCTTCACGTGTAAATTTGAGATGGGGGTCAACCTTCGAGTCAAGAAGGGAACCTCCTCCACGCGTGAGTTTGACAGGAGGTAAACCTACGTTGTGTCAAAGGGATACTTCTTCCATGTATAATTTTGATAGGGAAAAATACCCTCGTCGAGTATAGTGTAATTTTGATAGGTAATCCCTAACCTTTGTCGAGTTAGGGAATGTACCTCCTGCATGTGTAAGTTTCAGATAGGGATATACCTTCGTTGAGGCAAGGATGGTACTTGCTCACGTGTAAGTTTGATAGGTGGTAAACCTACGTTGAACCAAGGAGGGTACCTCCTTCACGTGAAAGTTTGATAATGGGGTAAACCTTCGTCGAGTCAAGGAGGGTACTTCCTCCAAGTGTATGTTTCATAAGGGGGTAAATATTCATCGAGTAAAGGATGGTACTTCTTCCACGTGTAAATTTGATATAGGGGTAAACCTTCGTCGAATCACGGAGGGTACATAATCCACATGTAAGTTTCATAAGGGGGTGAACCCTAGTCGAGTCAAGAAGGTTACCTCCTCCTCGTGTAGATTTGATAGTGTAAACCTTTCAGTCAAGAAAGGTACCTCCTCAACGTGAGAGTTTGATTACGGAGGGTAAACATTCGTTGAATCAGGAGAGTACCTTCTCTACGTGTAAGTTTGATAGGGAGCTTAATCTTAGTCAAGTCAAAGAGGGTACCTCCTCCAAGCGTAAATTTGATTGGGGTAAACCTTCGTCAAGTCGAGCAGGATATATATCCTCTACGCGTAAGTTTAATAGGGGAGGGCATACCTATATCAAGTTACGGAATGTACCTCCTCCATGAGTAAGTTTGATAAGGGGTGTAAACCTTCTTCGATTCAAGAAGGGTACATCCTCCACGTGTAAATTTGATATAGGGGCAAACCTTCGTAGAGTCACGGAGGGTAAATTTGATATAGGGGTAAACCTTTGTCGAGCCAAGGAGGGTACTGTCTTCACGTGTAAGTTTGATATGGGGACAAACCTTTGAGTCAAGGAGCGTACCTCATCACGGTAAGTTTGATAGGGGGTAAACATTCCCTGAGTCAAGGAGGGTACCTCCTCCATATGTAAGCTTGATAGGGGGTAGTCAACTTAGTCGAGTCAAAGAGGGGTACCTCCTCAACGTATAAATTTGATATGGGGGTAAACCTTCGTCGAGTCAAGGAGGGTACCTTCTCAATGTGTAAGTTTGATAAAGTGAGTAAACCTTTGTCGAGTCAAGGAGGTTACCTCCTCCAAGTGTAGGTTTGCTAGGATGTTAAACCTTCGTTGAGTCGAAGAGGGCACCTCCTCCACGTGTAAATTTGATAGGGGAAACCTTGGTCGAGTCGAGGAGGATATCTCCTCCACGGGTAAGATTGATAGGGAAGGTATACCTACGTCGAGTTATGGAATTGTACCTCCTCCACGTGTAAGTTTGATAGTGAGATAAACCTTCGTCGAGTCAAGGAGGGTACCTCTTCAACGTGTAAGTTTCTTAAAGGGTGTAAACCTTCGTAGAGTCAAGGAGCGTACCTCTTCCACGTGTAAGTTTCATAAGAGGGGTGAACCTTCGTTGCGTCAAGGAGGGTACCTCCTTTATGTGTAAGTTTGATATAAGGGGTAAACCTTCGTTGAGAAAAGAAGGGTACCTCCTCACCTTCATCGAAGAGGGTACTGCCGTTACACCTTTTGATAAGGGGGGTAAAACTTTGTCAAGTCAAGGAGGGTACCTCCTCACGTGTGAATTAGATAGGGGTAAATCTTTGTCGACTCACGGAGGGTATCTCTTCCACATGTAAGTTTGTTTGGAGGGTTACTCTTAGTTGAGTCAAGGAGGGCACCTCCTCCACGCATACTTCGAAAAGAGGGTTAACCTTCGTCGACTCAAGAAGGGTACCGCTTCCACGCGTAAATTTGATATGGGGTAAACCTTCGAGTCAAGGAGGGTACCTTCTCCACGTGTAAGTTTGATAAGGGGCCAAACTTCGTCGAGTTAAGAAGGGTGCCTCCTCTACGTGTAATTTTGAAAAGGATAGAGTCTAAGAGCGTACCTCTTTCATGTGTAAGTTTAATACCGCCTTCACGTGTACATTTGATATGAGGTAAACCTTCGAGCGAATCAGGGTACCTCTTCCACATGTAAGTTTGATAGGATGTAAACCTTCGTTGTGTCAAAAAGATATCTCCTCCCTTGTAACTTTGATAAGGAGATATACTGTCGTCGATTCAAGGAGTATAACTCCTCACCGTGTAATTTTGATAGGGGATATACCTTCTTCGATCAGGAATGTACATCCTCCACGTGTAAGTTTGATATGGGGGTAAACCTTCGTTGAGTCACGGAGGGTACCTCCCCACGTGTAAGTTTGATTGGAGGGTTAACCTTGGCGGAGTCAAGGAGGGTCCTCTTCCACGTTTGAAATTTATGTGGGGTAAACCTTCGTCGAGTCAAGGAAGGTACCGCCTCCACATGTGAATTTGATATGGGCGGTAAACTTTCAAATCGAGAAGGGTATCTCTTTCCACTGTAAGTTCGATAGGGGCGGTTAACCTTAGTCGATGAGAATGGGTATCTCCTAAACCTGTAATTTAAATGTGGGGGTAAACCTTCGTCTAGTGAAGGAGGGTACGTCCTCCACGTGTTAGTTTGAAAAGGGGATAAACCTTCGTCGAGTCAAGAAGGGTATATCCTCCCACGTGTAAGTTTCATAGGGGGGTAAACCTTCGTCGAGTCAAGAAGGGTTGCCTCTTACGTAAGATTTGATAGGAGTAAACCTTCGAGTAAGAGAGTACCTCCTTTAGATTGTAATCGTAAACATCTTTGCGTCAAGAGGTCCTTCGTAGTAAGTTGATAGGGGGGTTAACTTCGTCGAGTCAGGGAGGGTACCTCCTCCACTTGTAAATTTGAAATGGAGGTAAACCTTGTCGAGTCACGGAGGTACCTCCTTCACGGTAACGTTTGATTGGAGGGTTAACCTTCGTCGAGTAAAGAAGGGTACCTCCTCCACGTGTAAATTTGACTTGGGGGTAAACTGGGGTACCTTCCCACGTATAAGTTTGAAAAGGGGGTAAACCTTCGTCGAGTCAAGGAGGGTACATTGTGCAAGTGTAAGTTTCATAGGGGGTAAACCTTCGTCGAGTCAAGGAGGGTATCTCCTAAACGTGTAAGTTTAACTAGGAGGGTAAACCATTCGTTGAGTCAAGAAGGGTACCTTCTCTACGTGTAAGTTTGCTAAGGGGATAAATCTTTTTTTAGTCAACGGAGGGTACCTCTTCCATGGTAAATTTCATAAGGGGTAAACCTTCGTCGAGTCAAGAAGGGTACTTCCCTCCACGTGTAAATTACAAATGGGGGTAAACCTTCGTCATGTCAAGGAGGGTACCTCCTCCAAGTGTATGTTTGATTGAGGGTTAACCTTCGTCGGTAAAGGAAGGTACCTCCTCCACGTGCAAATTTGATATGGGGTTAAACCTTCGCCGAGTCAAAGAGGGTACCGCCTCCACGTGTAAATTTCATATGGAGGGGGGTAAACCTTCGAGTTAGGAGGTAACTCCTCACCTGTAGGTTTGATAAGGCGGCAAACCTTCATCGAGTCAAGAAGGGTACCTCCTCTACGTTTAATTTTGATAAGGAGGGTAAACCTCCGTCGAGTCTAATCGGGTATCTCTTTCATATGTAAGATTAATATTGGGTAAACCTCGTCGAGTGAAGAGGGTACCTCCTCCACGTGTAAGTTTGTCAAAAGCTTACCTCCTCCATGTGTAATTTTGATAGGGAGAAAATCCATCGTCGAGTCAAGGAGTATAACTCCTCACCGTGTAATTTTGATATGGGGATATTCCTTTGTCGAATTAGGGAATGTACCTTCACGTGTAAGTTTCATATGGGAATAATACCTTCGTTGAGTCAATGAGGTTACCTCTTCCACTTGTAAGTTTGATAGGGGGTAGACCTTCGTTGAGTCAAGGAGGGTACCTTCTCTACGTGTAAGTTTGATAGGGGGTAAACCTTCGTCAAGTCAAGGAGGATATCTCCTCCACGCGTAAGTTTGATATGGAAGGGTACGCCTAAGTCGAGTTAGGTAATGTACCTCCTCCACGTGTAAGTTTGATAGGAGGATAAACCTTCGTCGAGTCAAGAAGGGTACCTCTTCCCCATGTAAGTTTTGTAAGGGGGGGTAAACCTTCGTCGAGGTCAAGGAGATTTCCTCCTCCACATGTAAATTTGATTTGGGGGTAAACCTTCGTCGAGTTAAGGAAAGTACCTCTTCTCCATGTAAGTTTGGTAAGGGGGGTAAACCCTCGACGAGTCAAGGAGATTTCCTTCTCCACGTGTAAGTTTGAAAAGGGGGTAAACCTTCGTTGAGTCAAGGAGGGTTCTTCCTCCACGTGTAAGTTTTATAATGGGGTAAACCTTCGTCGAGTCAAGGAGGTTTGCTCCACGTGAAAATTTGATAGGGGGTAAACCTTCGAGTTAAGGAGGGTACCTCCTCAACGTGAAAATTTGATTAGGGAGGGTAAACATTCGTTGAGTCAAGAAGGGTACCTTCTTTACGTGTAGAGTTTATAGGGGGTAAACCTTGGTCGAGACGAGGAAGATATCTCCTCCACCTGTAAGTTTGACAGGGGAGGGTTTTACATAGGTCGAGTTAGATTGCGTAAGATTGATAGTGGGATAAACCTTCGTTGAGTCAAGGAGGGTACCTCCTGCACATATAAATTTGAAATGGGTGTAAACCTTCGTCGAGTGACGGAGGGTACCTCCTCCAAGTGTAAATTTGATGTGGGGGTAAACCTTCGCCGAGTCAAGAAGGGTACCGCGCCTATGTGTAAATTTGATATGGGGGTAAACCTTCGAGTCAAGGAGGGGTACCTCCTCCACCTGTAGGTTTGATAAGGAGGCAAACCTTGGTCGAGTCAAGAAGAGTACCTCCTCTACGTTATGATTTTGATAAGGGAGGGTAAACCTGCGTCGAGTGTAGAAGGGTATATCTCATTTGTAAGTTTAATATGGGATAAGCAGTCGTCGATTGAAGAAGGGGCACCTCCTCTACGTGTAAATTTGATGGGGGTAAACTTTCGTTGTATCAAAAGAGTACCTACTCCATGTGTAATTTTGATATGGGGGTAAACCGTCTAGTCACGGAGGGTACATAATCAACGTGTAAGTTTCATAAGGGGTAAACCTTAGTCGAGATAAGAAGGGTACCACCTCCGCTTGTAAATTTGGAAGAGGATAAACCTTCGAGTCACGAAAGGTACCTCCTTAACGTGTAAGTTTAATTACGGAGGGTAAACATTCGTTGAGTCAACGAGGGTATCTTCTCTACGTGTAAGTTTAACAGGGGCTTAATCTTAGTTGAGTCAAGGAGGGTACCTCCACCACGTGTAAATTTGATAGGGGGTACCTTCGTCGAGTCGAGGAGGATATCTCCACCGCGCGTAAGTTTAATAGGGGAGGGTATACCTAAGTCAAGATAGGGAATGTACCTCCTCCAGGTGTAAGTTTGATAAGGGGGGGGGGGGTAAACCTTCGTCGATTCAAGGACGGTACATCCTCCACGTGTAAATTTGATATGGGGGTAAACCTTCGTCGTGTCAAGGAGGGTACCGTCTTCACGTGTAAATTTGATATGGGGGTAAACCTTCGTCGAGTCAACGAGGGTACCGCCTCCACATGTAAGTTTGATAGGTGGCGGTTAACCTTAGTCGAGTCAAAGAGGGTACCTCCTCAACGTATAAATTAGATATGAGGGTAAACCTTCGTAGAGTCAAGGAGGGTACTTCCTCAACGTGTATGTTTGATAAAGGGAGTAAACCCTTGTCGAATCAAGGAGGTTACCTCCTCCGCGTGTAAGTTTGATAGGATGTTAAACCTACGTTGAGTCAAGGAGGGTACCTCTTCCACGTGTAAATTTGATAGGGGGAACCTTCGTCGAGTCGAGGAGGATATTTCCTCCACGTGTAAGTTTGATAGGGGAGGGTATACCTAAGTCGAGTTAGGAAATTGTACAATCTCCACGTGTAAATTTGATAGGGGGATAAACCTTCTTCGAGTCAAGGAGGGTACCTCCTCCACGTGAAAGTTTCATAAGGGAGGGGGGGGGAGGGTAAACCTTCGTCGCGTCTAGAAGGGTACCTCCTTCATATGTAAGTGTGATATGAAGGGTAAACCTTCGTTAAGACAAGAAGGGTACCGCCCCCATGTATAAATTTGATATGGGGGTAAACGTTCGTCGAGTCATGGAGGGTACCTCCTCTACGTGTAAGTTTATTGGAGGGTACCTCCTCTACGTGTAGGTCTATTAGAGGGGACCTCCAAGTCAAGGAGGGTACCTCCTCTACATGTAAATTTTAAATGGGGGTAAACCCTCGTCGAGCCAACGAGGGTACCGCCTTCTCGTGTAAATTTGATATGGGGTAAACTATCGAGTCAAGGAGGGTACCACCTCTACGTGTAAGTTTGATAGGGGGCAAACCTTCGTTGTGTCAAAAGGATACCTCTTCCATGTGTAATTTTGATGGGGAGAAATACCGGCGTCGAGGTAAGGAGTATAACTCCTCACCGTGTAATTTTGATAGGGGGGTATACTGTCATCGAGTTAGGGAATGTACCTCCTCCATGTGTAAGTTTCATACGGGGATATAAAACCTTCGTCGAATCAAGGAGGATATCTCCACACGCGTAAGTTTAGTAGGGGAGGGTATACCTAATTCGAGTTAGGGTATGTACCTTCTCCATGTGTAAGTTTGACTGGAGGGTTAACCTTAGTCGAGTCAAGGAGGGTACCTTTTCCTTGTGTAAGTTTTCATAACGGGGGTAAACCTTCGTCGAGTCAAGGAGGGTACCTCTTCCACGTGTAACTTTGATATGGTTGTAAACCTTAGTCGAGCGAAGGATGGTACCGTCTTCACGTGTAAATTTGAGATGGGGGTCAACCTTCGAGTCAAGAAGGGAACCTCCTCCACGCGTGAGTTTGACAGGAGGTAAACCTACGTTGTGTCAAAGGGATACTTCTTCCATGTATAATTTTGATAGGGAAAAATACCCTCGTCGAGTATAGTGTAATTTTGATAGGTAATCCCTAACCTTTGTCGAGTTAGGGAATGTACCTCCTGCATGTGTAAGTTTCAGATAGGGATATACCTTCGTTGAGGCAAGGATGGTACTTGCTCACGTGTAAGTTTGATAGGTGGTAAACCTACGTTGAACCAAGGAGGGTACCTCCTTCACGTGAAAGTTTGATAATGGGGTAAACCTTCGTCGAGTCAAGGAGGGTACTTCCTCCAAGTGTATGTTTCATAAGGGGGTAAATATTCATCGAGTAAAGGATGGTACTTCTTCCACGTGTAAATTTGATATAGGGGTAAACCTTCGTCGAATCACGGAGGGTACATAATCCACATGTAAGTTTCATAAGGGGGTGAACCCTAGTCGAGTCAAGAAGGTTACCTCCTCCTCGTGTAGATTTGATAGTGTAAACCTTTCAGTCAAGAAAGGTACCTCCTCAACGTGAGAGTTTGATTACGGAGGGTAAACATTCGTTGAATCAGGGAGAGTACCTTCTCTACGTGTAAGTTTGATAGGGAGCTTAATCTTAGTCAAGTCAAAGAGGGTACCTCCTCCAAGCGTAAATTTGATTGGGGTAAACCTTCGTCAAGTCGAGCAGGATATATATCCTCTACGCGTAAGTTTAATAGGGGAGGGCATACCTATATCAAGTTACGGAATGTACCTCCTCCATGAGTAAGTTTGATAAGGGGTGTAAACCTTCTTCGATTCAAGAAGGGTACATCCTCCACGTGTAAATTTGATATAGGGGCAAACCTTCGTAGAGTCACGGAGGGTAAATTTGATATAGGGGTAAACCTTTGTCGAGCCAAGGAGGGTACTGTCTTCACGTGTAAGTTTGATATGGGGACAAACCTTTGAGTCAAGGAGCGTACCTCATCACGCGTAAGTTTGATAGGGGGTAAACATTCCCTGAGTCAAGGAGGGTACCTCCTCCATATGTAAGCTTGATAGGGGGTAGTCAACTTTAGTCGAGTCAAAGAGGGTACCTCCTCAACGTATAAATTTGATATGGGGGTAAACCTTCGTCGAGTCAAGGAGGGTACCTTCTCAATGTGTAAGTTTGATAAAGTGAGTAAACCTTTGTCGAGTCAAGGAGGTTACCTCCTCCAAGTGTAGGTTTGCTAGGATGTTAAACCTTCGTTGAGTCGAAGAGGGCACCTCCTCCACGTGTAAATTTGATATGGGGAAACCTTGGTCGAGTCGAGGAGGATATCTCCTCCACGGGTAAGATTGATAGGGAAGGTATACCTACGTCGAGTTATGGAATTGTACCTCCTCCACGTGTAAGTTTGATAGTGAGATAAACCTTCGTCGAGTCAAGGAGGGTACCTCTTCAACGTGTAAGTTTCTTAAAGGGTGTAAACCTTCGTAGAGTCAAGGAGCGTACCTCTTCCACGTGTAAGTTTCATAAGAGGGGTGAACCTTCGTTGCGTCAAGGAGGGTACCTCCTTTATGTGTAAGTTTGATATAAGGGGTAAACCTTCGTTGAGAAAAGAAGGGTACCTCCTCCACCTTCATCGAAGAGGGTACTGCCGTTACACCTTTTGATAAGGGGCGTAAAACTTTGTCAAGTCAAGGAGGGTACCTCCTACACGTGTGAATTAGATATGGGGTAAATCTTTGTCGACTCACGGAGGGTATCTCTTCCACATGTAAGTTTGTTTGGAGGGTTACTCTTAGTTGAGTCAAGGAGGGCACCTCCTCCACGCATACATTCGAAAAGAGGGTTAACCTTCGTCGACTCAAGAAGGGTACCGCTTCCACGCGTAAATTTGATATGGGGGTAAACCTTCGAGTCAAGGAGGGTACCTTCTCCACGTGTAAGTTTGATAAGGGGCCAAACTTCGTCGAGTTAAGAAGGGTGCCTCCTCTACGTGTAATTTTGAAAAAGGATAGAGTCTAAGAGCGTACCTCTTTCATGTGTAAGTTTAATACCGCCTTCACGTGTACATTTGATATGAGGTAAACCTTCGAGCGAATCAGGGTACCTCTTCCACATGTAAGTTTGATAGGATGTAAACCTTCGTTGTGTCAAAAAAGATATCTCCTCCCTGTGTAACTTTGATAAGGAGATATACTGTCGTCGATTCAAGGAGTATAACTCCTCACCGTGTAATTTTGATAGGGGGATATACCTTCTTCGATTCAGGGAATGTACATCCTCCACGTGTAAGTTTCATATGGGGATAAACCTTCGGTGAGTAAAGGAGAGTACCTCCTCCACGTGAAAGTTTGATAGGGGGTGGTTGACCTTAATTGAGTCAAAGAGGGTACCTCTTGAACGTTTAAATTTGATATGAGGGATAAACCATCGTCGAGTCAAGGAGGGTACCTCCTCAAAGTGTAAGTCTGATGAGGGGTAAACCTTCGTCAAGTCAAGGAAGTCACCTCCTCCATGTGTAAGTTTGATAGGGGGTAAACCTTCGTTGAGTCAAGGAGAGTACATCCTCCACGTGTAAGTTTGATGAGTGGGTAAACCATAGTCGAGCCAAGAAATTTACCTCCTCGCCGTGTAAATTTGATAGGGGGTAAACCTTCGAGTCAAGTGGGGTACCAACTCAACGTGTAAGTTTGATTAGGGAGGGTAAACATGCGATAAGTCAGTGAGGGTACCTTTACTACGTGTAAGTTTGATAGGGGGGTTAACCTTGGTCGTGTTAAGGAGGGTACCTCCTCCACGTGTAAATTTGATAGTGATAAACCTTCGTCGAGTCGATGAGGATATCTGCTCCACGCGTAAGTTTAATAGGGGAGGGTATACCTAAGTCGAGTTAGGGAATGTACCTTCTCCACGTGTAAGTTTGATTGGGGGGTAAACCTTCGTCGAGTGAAGGAGGGTACTTCCTCCACGTGTAAGTTTCTTAAGGGGAGAACACTTTCATCGAGCACGGAGGGTACCTCACGCACGTGTAATTTTGACGTGAGGGTAAACCTTCGTCGAGCCAAGGAGGGTACTCCTCTCCACGTGTAAGTTTGATAGGTGGTAAACCTTCGTTGTATCAAAAGGATACCTCCTCCATGTGTAATTTTGATAGGGAGAAATACCGTCGTTGAGTCAAGGAGTGTAACTCCTCCCGGTGTAATTTTGATAGTGTGATATACCTTCGTCGAGTTAGGGAATGTACCTCCTCCACGTGTAAGTTTTAAACCTTCATAGAGTCAAGGAGGGTACCTCCTCACGTGTAAATTTGATAGGGGGAGGGGGGGTAAACATTCGTTGAATCAAGGAGGGCACCTTCTTAACGTGTAAGTTTGGTAGGGCGATAAACTTTCGTCGAGTCAACGAGTGTACCTCTTTCGCGTGTAATTTTCATTAGGAGAGAAAACCTTCGTCGGGTCAAGGAAGTTACCCCCTCCATTTGATATGAGGGTAAACCTTCGTCGAGTCACGGAGGGTACCTTCTCCACGTGTAAGTTTGATTGGAGGGTTAACCTTAGTCGAGTCAAGGAGGGAACCTCCTCCACGTGTAAATTTGATATGGGGTAAATCTTCGTCGAGTCAAGGAGGGTACCTCCTCCACGTGTAAGTTTGAAAAGGGGGTAAACATTCGTCGAGTCAAGGAGGGAGCATCCTCCTAGTGTAACTTTCATAAGGGGGCAAACGTTAGTCGAGTCAAGAACGGTACCTCCTCCGCGTGTTAATTTTATAGGGGGTAAATCTTCGAGTTAAGTAAGTTACCTCCTGAACGCGAAAGTTTGATTAGGGAGGGTAAACATTCGTTGAGTTAAGGAAGGTAACTTCTCTAAGTGTAAGTTTAAGAGGGGGGTTGACCTTAGTCGAGCCAAGGAGGGTGCCTCCTTCACGTGTAAATTTGGTATGGGGTAAACCTTTGTCGAGCGGAGGAGGATGTCTCCTCCACGTGTAGGTTTGATAGGGAACGGTATACCTAAGTCGAGTTAGGGAATGTACCTCCTCCACGTGTAAGTTTGATAAGGGGGTAAACCTTCGTGGATTCAAGGAGGGTACCTCCTACACGTGTAAATTTGATATGGGGGTAAACTTCCGTCGATTCAAGGACGGTACCTCCTACACGTGTAAATTTGATATGGGGGTAAACCTTCGTCGAGTCACAGAGGGTAAATCCTCCACGTGTAAATTTGATATGGGGGTAATCCTTCGTCGAGCCAAGGAGGGTACCGTTTTCATGTGTAAATTTGATATGGGGGTAAACCTTTGAGTCAAGGAGGTTTCGTCCTCCACGTGTAAGTTTGATAGGGGGTAAACCTTCGTTGTGTTATAGGGATACCTCCACCATGCGTAATTTTGATAGGGAGAAATACCGTCGTTTAGTCAAGGGGTATAACTCCTCGCCATGTAATTTTGATAGGGGATTATACCTTCGTCGAGTTAGGGAATGTACCTCCTGCACGTGTAAGTTTCAAACTGGGATAAACCTTCTTTGATGCAAGGATGGTACCTCCTTACGTGTAAGTTTGATTGGTGGGTAAACCTTCTTTGAATCAAGGAGTTATCTCCTCCACGTGTAAGTTCGACAGGGGTCGGTTAATCTTAGTCGAGTCAAGGATGATGGCTCCTCAGCGTATAAATTTGCCTCCTCCACGTATAAGTTTGATAGGAGGGTAAACCGTTGGGTCAAGGAGGGTACCTCCTTCACTTGTAAGTTTGAAAAGGGGATAAACCTTTGTCTAGTCAAGGAGGGTACATACTCCACGTGTAAGTTTGATAAGTGGGTAAATCTTAGTCAAGAAAGGCACCACCTCCATGTGTAAATTTGATAGTGGGTAAATCTTCAAGTCAAGCAGGGTACATCCTTAACGTGTAGGTTTGATTAGGGAGGGTAAACATTCGTTGAGTCAATGAAGGTACCTTCGCTACGTGTAAGTTTAATAGGGGGTTAACCGTAGTCGAGTCAAGGAGGGTACCTCCTTCCCGTGTCGAGGTGGATATCTACTCCAGGCGTAAGTATGATAGAGGGCAAACCTTCGTTGTGTCAAAAGGATACCTCCTCCATGTGTAATTTTGATAGGGAGAGATACCGTCGTCGAGTTAAGGAGGGTACCTCCTCCACGTGCAAATTTGATATGGGGGAAAACTTTCGTCGAGTCGAGGAGGATATCTATTCCAGACGTAAGTTTGATAGGGGGTTAAACCTTCGTTGTGTCAAAAGGATACCTCCTCCATGTGTAATTTTGATAGGGAGAGATACCGTCGTCGAGTCAAGTAGTGTAATTCCTCACCGTGTAATTTTGATAGAGGGGTATACCTTCGTCGAGTTAGGGAATCTACCTCCTCCACGTGTAAGATTCATGTGGGGATACACCTTCGTTGAATCAAGTAGGGTAACTCCTCCATGTGTAAGTTTGATAAGGGGGTAAAACTTTGTTGAATCAAGGAGGGTACCTCCTCCACGTGTAAGTTTGAAAGGGAGTAAACCTTCGTCGAGTCAAAGAGGGTACATCCTCCACGTGTCAGTTTCATAGGGGGTAAACCTTAGTCGAGTCAGGAAGGGTACCTCCTCCGCGGGTAAATTTCATAGCCGGTAAACCTTCGAGTCAAGTAAGGTACCTCCTCAATGTGTAAGTTTGATTAGGGAGGGTAAACATTAGTTGAGTCAAGGAGGGTACCTTCTCTAAGTGTAAGTTTGATAGGGAGGGTACCCTTAGTCGAGCCAAGGAGGGTACATGCTCCACGTGTAAATTTGATGAGGGGTAAGCCTCCGTTGAGTCGAGGAGGATATCTCCTCCACATATAAGTTTGATAGGGGAGGGTACATCTAAGTCGAGTTAGGGAATGTACCTCCTCCACGTGTAAGTTTGATTGGAGGGTTAACTTTAGTCGAGTCAAGGAGGGAACCTCCTCCACGTGTAAGTTTGATAGGGGGTAAACATTCATTGTGTCAGAAGGATACCTCCTCCATGTGTAATTTTGATAGGATAAATACCGTTGTCGAGTCAAGAAGTGTAACTCCTCCCGTGTAATTTTGATACCTTCGTCGAGTTAGGAATGTACCTCCTCCACGTGTAAGTTTCATTTTGGGATAAACTTTCGTTGAGTCAAGGAGGGTTCCTCTTCCACGTGTAAGTTTGATAAGGGGGTAAACCTTCGCTGAGTCAGGGTGGATATCTCAACCACGTGTAAGTTTGATAGGGGAGCGTATACCTAAGTCGAGTTAAGGTATGTAACTCCTCCACGTGTAAGTTTGATAGGTGGCGGTTAACCTTAGTCGAGTCAAAGAGGGTACTTCCTCAACGTTTAAATTTGATATGGATGGTAAACCCTCGTCGAGTCAAGGAGCGTACCTCCTCCACGTGTAAGTTTGAAAAGGGGGTAAACATTGGACCAGTCAAGGAGGGAACATCATCCTAGTGTCAAGAAGGGTACTTCCTCCGCCTGTTAATTTTATAGGAGGTAAACCTTCGAGTCAAGTAAGGTACCTCCTGAACGTGAAAGTTTGATTAGGGAGGGTAAACATTCTTTGAGTCTAGGAGGGTAACTTCGCTAAGCGTAAGTTTGATAGGGGGGTTAACCTTAGTCGAGTCAAGGAGGGTACCTCCTTCACGTGTAGACCTTTGTCCAGCCAAGGAGGATATCTCCTCCGCGCGTAGGTTTGATAGGGGAGCGTATACCTGAGTCGAGTTAAGGAATGTAACTCCTCCACGTGTAAGTTTGATAGGGGGATAAACCTTCGGCGAGACAAGGAGGGTACCTCTTCCACTTGTAAATTTGATAAAGAGGTAAACCTTTGTCGAGTCAAGCAGGGTACCTCCTCCATGTGTAAGTTTCATAAGGGGGGTAAACCTTCGTCGAGTCAAGGAGTGCACCTCTTTCATATGTAAGTTTCATAGAGGGATAAACCTTCGTCGGTTCAAGGAGAGTACCTCCTCCTCGCGTAAATTTGATGTATGGGTAAACCTTAGTCGAGTCACGGAGGGTGCATAATCCACGTGTAACTTTAATGAGGGGTTAAACCTTAGTCTAGTCAAGAAGGATACCTCCTCTGCGTGTAAATTTGATGGAGGGTAAACTTTCGAGTCAAGAAAGGTACCTCCTCAACGTGTAATGGTAAACATTCGTTGATTCAAGAAGGGTACCTTCTCTACATATAAGTTAAATAGGGGGATTAACCTTAGTTGAGTCAAGAAGGGTACCTCCTCCACGTGAAAATTTGATATGGGGGTGATCCTTCGTCGAGCCAAGGAGGGTACCTCCTCCACGTGAAAATATGATATGGGGGTAATCCTTCGTCGAGCCAAGGAGGGTACCTCTTCCACGTGAAAATATGATATGTGGGTAATCCTTCGTCGAGCCAAGGAGGGTACCGCCTTCACGTGTAAATTTGATATGGGAGTAAACCTTCGAGTCAAGGAGGGTACTTCCTCCATGTGTAGGTTTGATAGGGGGGTAAATCTTCGTTGCGTCAAGGAGGGTACCTCCTCCACGTGTACGTTTGATAGGGGGCGATTAACCTTAGTCGAGTGAAAGAAGGTACTTCCTCAAAGTGTGAAATTCATAAGGGGGTAAACCTTCGTTGAGTCAAGGAGGGTACCTCCTTTACGTGTAAGTTTGATAACGGGGGTAAACCTTTGTCGAGTCAAAGAGGGTACCTTCTCAACGTGTAAGTTTGATTAGAGAGTTACCCTTAGTCAAGTCAAGGAGGGTACCTCCTCCACATGTAAATTTGAAATGGGGTAAACCGTTGAGCCAAGGAGGGTACCGCCTTGACAGGAAAATTTGACATAGGGGTAAACTTTCGAGGCAAGAAGGGTACCCTCTCCACGTGTATGTTTGATAGGGTGTACACCTTCGTTGTGTCAAAAGGATACCTCTTCCATGTGTAATTTTGAGTAAGTTTGGTAGGGGGATAAACCTTTGTCGAGTCAAGGAAGGTCCCTCTTCCACGTGTAAGTTTGATAAGGGGGTAAACCTTTATCGATTCAAGGAGGTTACCTCCTCCACGTGTAAGTTTCACAAGGGGGGTAAATCTTCGTCCAGTCGAGGAGGATATCTCCTCCGCGCCTAAGTTTGATAGGGGAGGGTATACCTAAGTCGAGTTAGGGAATGTACCTCCTCCACGTGTAAATTTGATATGGGGGTAAACTTTCGTCGAGTTACCGAGGGTACCTTCTCCACTTTAATTTTGATATGGGGGTAAACCTTTGTTGAGCCAAGGAGGGTACCGTCTTCACGTGTAAATTTGATGTGGGGTAAACCTTCGAGTCAAGGCAGGGTAACCCCTCTACGTGTAAGATCGATGGGGGGGGGGGGGGGGGGTAAACCTTCGTTGTGTCAAAAAGATACCTCCTCCATGTGTAGATTTCATAGGGAGAAATACCGTCGTCGATTCAAGGAGTATAACCCCTCACCGTGTAAATTTGATAGGGGGATATACCTTCGTCAAGTTAGAGAATGTACTTCTTGCACGTGTAAGTTTCAAATGGGGATAAACCTTCATTGAGTCAAGGAGGGTACCTCCTCACGTGTAAATTTGATAGGGTGGTAAACATTCTTTGAATCAAGGAGGTTATCTCCTCCACGAGTGAGTTTCATAGGAGGATAAAACTTTCGTTGAGTCAAGGAGGGTACCTCTTCCGCGTGTGAGTTTGATAAGGGGCGTAACCCTTCGACGAGTTAAGGAGGGTACCTCCTCCACGTGCAAATTTGATATGGGGGATAAACTTTCGTGGAGTCATGGAGAGTACCTCCCCCATGTATAAGTTTAATTGGAGGGTTAACCTTAGTCAAGGAGGGTATTTCCTCCACGTGTGAGTTTCATAATGGGGGTAAACCTTCGTCGAGTCAAAGAGAGTTCCTCCTCCACGTGTAGGTTTGATAAGGGGGTAAACTTTCGTCGAGTCAAGAAGGGTACCTCATCTACGTGTTATTTTGATAAAGGAAGGTAAACCTGAGTTGAGTCTAAGAGCGTACCTCTTTCACGTGTAAGTTTGATATGGGGTAAACCTTCGTCGAGTGAGGAAGGGTACCTTCGTTGTGTCAAAAGGATACCTCCTCCATGTGCAATTCTGATAGGGAGAAATACTGTCGTTGAGTCAAGGAGTGTAACTCTTCACCGTGTTATTTTGATAGGGGGTATACCTTCGTCGAATTATGGAATGTACCTCCTCCGCGTGTAAGTTTGATAAAGGGGTAAACCTTCGTTGAGTCAATGACTGTACCTCCTCCACGTGTAAGTTTGATAGGGGGCGGTTAACCTTAGTCGAGTCTAGAAGGGTACCTCCTCTGCGTGTAAATTTGATAGGGGGTAAACCTTCAAATCAAGTAGGGTACCTCCTCAACGTGTAATTTTGATTAGGGAGGGTAAACGTTTGTTGAGTCAAGGAGGGTACCTTCTCTAAGTGCAAGTTTGATAGAGTGGGTTAACCTCAGTCGAGCCAAGGAGGGTACCTCCTCTACGTGTAAGTTTGATAGTGGAAGGTATGCCTAAGTCGAGTTCGAGAATGTAGCACCTCCACGTGCAGGTTCGGTAGGGGGATAAACCTTCGTCGAGTCAAGGAGGATACCTCTTCCACGTGTAAGAGTCAACGAGGGTTTCTCCTCCAGGTGTAAGTATAATAACTGGGGTAAATTTCGTCGAGTCAAGGAGGATACATCCACCACGGGTAAATTTGTTATGGGGGTAGACCTTCGTCGAGTCACGGAGGATACCTCCTCCACGTGTAATTTTGACTGGAGGGTTAACCTTAATCGAGAAAAGGAGGGTACCTCCTCTACATGTAAATATGAAATGGAGGTAAACTTTCGTCGAACCAAGGAGGGTACCGCCTTCACGTGTGAATTTGATATGGGGTAAACTTTCGAGTCAAGGAGGGTACCTCCTCCACGTGTAAGTTTGATAGGGGGTAAACCTTTGTTGCGTGATAAGAATACCTCCTCCATATGTAATTTTGGTAGGGTGAATTATCGGCGTCGAGGTAAGGAGTATAATTTCTCACGGTACAATTTTCATAGGGGGTAAACCTTCGTTGAGTCAAGGAGGGTACCTCCTCCACGTGTAAATTTGATATGGAGTAAACCTTCGAGTCAAGTAAGGTACCTCCTCAAAGTGAAAGTTTGATTAGAGAGGGTAAACATTCGTTGAGTCAAGGAGGGTTCCTTCTCTAAGTGTAAGTTTGATAGGGGGGTAAACCTTCGTCGAGCCAAGGAGGGTACCGCCTTCACGTGTAAATTTGATATGGGGTAAACTTTCAAGTCAAGGAAAGTACCTCCTCCACGTGTAAGTTTGATATGGGGCAAACCTTCGTTGTGTCAAAATGATACCTTCTCCATGTGTAATTTTGATAGGGAGAAACCTTTGTTGCGTCGAGGAGGATCTCTGCTCCACGTGTAAGTTTGATAGGTAGGGCGTACCTAAGTCGAGTTAGGGAATTGTACCTCCTCCACGTTTAAGTTTGATAGGGGGATAAACCTTCTTCGATTCAAGGAGGGTACCTCTTCCACGTGTAAGTTTCATAAAAGGGGTAAACCTTCACTGAGACAAATAGAGTACATCCTGCAGGTATATTTTCGATATGGGGGTAAACTTTCGTCGAGTTTCTGAGTGTATCTCCTCCACGTGTAAGTCTGATTGGAGGATTAACCTTAGTCGAGTCAAGTACGGTACCTCCTTCATATGTAAGTTTGATGGATGGGTAAACCTTCGTTGATGCAAGGAGAGTACCTCCTCCACGTATAAATTTTATTTGGGGTAAACCTTCGTCGAGTCATGGAGGGTACATGATCCACGTGTAAGTTTCATAAGGGGTAAACCTTAGTCGAGTAGAGAAGAGTAATTCCTCCGCGTGTAAATGAGATAGAGGTAAACTTTTGAGTCAAGAAAGGCACCCCCTCTACGTGTAAGTTTGATATGAGGGTTAACCTTAATTGAGTCAAGGAGGATACCTCCTCCACGTGTAAATTTGATAGGGGGTAAACCTTCGTCGAGTGGAGGAGGATATCTCGACACGCGTAAGTTTAATAGGGAAGTGTATACCTCAGTCGATTTAGGGAATGTACCTCCTCCACGTATAGTTTGATATGGGGGTAAACCTTCGTCGAGTCGAGGAGGATATCTCCTCTACGTGTAAGTTTAATAGGGGAGGGTATACCTAAATCAAGTTAAGGAATGTACCTCCTCCACGTGTAAGTTTGATAAAGGAGGTAAACTTTCGTCGATTCAAGGAGGGTACCTCCTCCACGTGTAAATTTGATATGAGGATAAACCTTCGTCGAGCCAAGGAGGGTACCGTCTCCACATGTAAATTTGATATGGGGGTAAACCTTCGAGTTATGGAGGGTACCTCCTCGTAAATTTTACAAGGGGCTAAACATTCGTAGAGTCAAGGAGGATACCTCCTCCGCGTGTAAGTTTGATAAAAAGGGTAAGCCTTCGTTGAGTCAATGAGGTTACCCCCTCCACATGTAAGTTTGGTAGGGTGTTAAACCTTCGTTGAGTCAAGGAGGGTACCTCCTCTACGTGTAAATTTGATAGGGTAAACCTTCGTCCATTCCAGAAGGATATATCGTCCAGCGTAAGTTTGATAGGGGAGGGTATACGTAAGTCGAGTTAGGAAATTGTACCTCCTCCACGTGTAAGTTAGATAGGGGGATAAACCTTCCTCGAGTCAAGGAGGGTACCTCTTTCACATGTAAGTTTCTTGAAGGGGGGTAAACCTCCGTCGAGTCAAGGAGGATACATCTTCCACGTGTATGTTTCATAATGGGGGTAAACCTTCGTCGCGTCAAGAAGGGTACCTCCTTCATGTTTAAGTTTGATAGTGGGGTAAACCTTTGTTGATTCAGGGAGAGTACCTCCTTCGTTGAGAGAAGTATGGTACCTCCTCCACATATAGATTTGATATAAGGGTAAACCTTCGTCGAGTCACAGAAGGTACCTCCTCCACGTGCAAGTTTGATTGGAGGGTTAACCTTAGTCGAGTCAAGGAGGGTACCTCCCCCACATGTAAATTTGAGATGGGGGTAAACTTTCGTCGAGATAAGGAGGGTACTGCCTTCACGTGAAAATTTGATATGGGGTAAACTATCGGGTCAAGGAGGGTACCTCCTCCACGTGTAAGTTTGAATGGCGCTAAACCTTCGTTGTGTTAAAAGGATACCTCCTCTATGCGTAATTTTAATAGGGAGAAATACCGGCGTAGTGGCAAGGAGTATAACTCCTCACCGTGTAATTTTGATAGAGAGGTATACCTTCGTCGAGTCAGGGAATGTACCTCCTCCACGTGTAAGTTTCATATGGGGATAAACCTGCGTCGAGTCAAAGAGTTTTCCTCCTCAACATGCAAGTTTGATAAGGGGGTAAACCTTTGTTGAGTCAGGGAGGGTACCTCCTTCACGTGTAAGTTTGAAAAGATAGTAAACCTTAGTCGAGTAAAGAATCGTCGAATCAAGAATGGTACCTCCTTCATGAGTAAGTTTGAGGTGGGGTAAACCTTCGTTGATTCAAGGAGAGTACCTCCACGTGTAAATTTGATATGGGTTTAAACTTTCGTCGAGTCACCGAGGGCGCCTCTTCCACGGGTAAGTTTCATAAAGGGGTAAACCTTAGTCGAGTCGAGTAGAGTACTTCCTCCGCGTGCAAATTTGATAGAGGGTAAATTTTCGAGTCCAGAAAGGCACCTCCTCAACGTTTAAGTTTGATTGCGGAGTCAAGGAGGGTACCTTCTCTTCGCGTTTGTTTGATAGGAGGGGTAACTTTAGTCGAGTCCAGGAGGATACTCCCTCCAAGTGTAAATTTGATTAGGTAAACCTTCCTCGAGCCAAAGAGGGTACCACCTTCACGTGTAAATTTGATATGGAGGTAAACCTTCGAGACAAGGAGCGAAACTCCTCCACGTGTAAGTTTGATAGAGGGTAAACCTTTGTTGTATCAAATGGATACCTCCTCTATGTTTAATTTTGATAGGAAGAAATATCGTCGTCAAGTCAAGGGGGTATAACTCCACACCGGGTAATTTTGATAGAGGGTTATACTTTCGTCGAATTAGGGAATGTACCTCCTCCATGTGTAATTTTCAAATATGGATAAACCATCGTTTGAGGCAAGGATGGTACCTCCTCACGTGTAAGTTTGATAGGGGGTAAAGCTTCGTTGAGTCAAGAAGGGTACCTTCTCCACGTGTAAGTTTGATAGGGGGCAGTTAATCTTAGTCGAGTAATAGATGGTACCTCCTCAACGTATAAATTTGATATGAGGATAAACCTTCGTCGAGTCCAGGAGGGTACCTACTCCACGTGGAAGTTTGAAAAGGGGTAAACCTTCTTCGTGTTAAGGAGGGTACATCCTCCACGTGTGAGTTTGATAAGTGGGTACATCTAGGAGTCAAGAAGGGTACCTCCTTCGCGTGTTAATTTTATATGGGGTAAACCTTCGAGTCAATTAATGTACCTCCTCAACGTGTAAGTTTGATTAGGAAGGGTAAACATTCGTTGAGTCAAGTTGGGTACCTTTTCTAAGTGTAAGTTTGATATGGGCAAGGAGTGTATCTCCTCCAGGTGTAAATTTGACAAGGGGTAAACCTTCGTCGAGTCGAGGACGATATATTCTCCACGCGTAAGTTTGATAGGGGAGGGTATATCTGAATCGTGTTAGAGAATGTACCTGCTCCACGTGTAAGTTTCATAAGGGGGTAAACCTTCGTCAAGTCAATGAGGGTATCTCCTCCACGTGTAAGTTTCATAAGGGGGTAAACCTTAGTCGAGTCAAGGAGGGTGCCTCCTTCATGTTTAAGTTTGATAGAGGTGTAAACCTTCGTTGATTCAAGGAGAGTACCTTCCCCACGTGCAAATCTGATATGGGGGTAACCGTTCGTCGAGTCACGGAGGGTACATAATACATATATAAGTTCCTTAAGGGGGCAAACCTTAGGCGAGTCAAGAAGGGTACCTATTCCGCGTGTAAATATGATAGAGTGTAAACTTTCAAGTCAAGAAAGGTACCTTCTCCAGGTGTAAGTTTGATTAGGGAGGGTAAACATTCGTTAAGTCAAGGAGGGTACCTTCTCTACGTGTAAGTTTGACAAGGGGATTAACCTTAGTCGAGTCAAGGAGGGTATCTCCTCCAAGTGTAAATTTGATAGGGGTAAAGTCTTGTCGAGTCGAGAAGGATATCTCCACACGCGTAAGTTTAATAGGGGAGGGTATACCTTAGTCGAGTTCGGGAATGTTCCTGCTCCACGTTTAAGTTTGATAAGAAGGGTAAACCTTCGTAGATTCAAGGAGGGTACCTTCTCCACGCGTAAATTTGTTCTGGGGGTAAACCTTCATCGAGTCACGGAGGGTACCTCCTACACGTGTAAATTTGATATTGGGGTAAACCATCGTCGTGCCAAGGAGGGTACCACCTTTACGTGTAAATTTGATATGGGGTAAACTTTCGAGTCAAGGAAGGTAACTCCTCAACGTGTAAGTTGTGCCACAGGGATACCTCTCTATGTGTAATTTTGATATAGAGTAATACCGTCGTTGAGTGGAGGAGTATAAGTCCTCACCATGAAATTTTGATAGGGGTTTATACCTTCGTCGAGTTAGGGAATGTATCTCCTTCACGTGAAAGTTTCATAAGGGAAAAAACCTTCGTTGAGTCAAGGATGGTACCTCATTATGTGTAAAATTGATAGGGGGGTAAACATTCTTTGAGTCAAGAAGGGTACCTCCTCCACGTGTAAGTTTTTGATAGGGGGCGGTTAACCTTAGTCGAGTCAAAGAGGGTACCTCTTCAACGTATAAATTTGAAATCGGGGTAAACCTTCGTTGAGTCAAGGAGGGTACCTCCTCAACGTGTAAGTTTGATAAGGGGGTAAACCTTTGTCGAGTCAAGGAGGTTATCTCCTCCACATGCCAGTCTGATAGGAGGTTAAATCTTCGATGAGTCAAGGAGGGTACCTTTCCTCGTGTAAATTTGATATGGGGGTAAACTTTCGTCGAGTCAGAGAGATTACCTCCTCCACGTGTAAGTTTGAGAAAGGGAGTAAATCTTCGTCGAGCCAAAGAGGGTACAGCCTTCACGTGTAAATTTGATACGGGGGTAAACCTTTCTAGTCAAGGAGGGTACCTCCTCCAGTTTGACAAGGGGCGGTTAAACTTAGTCGAATGAAAGAAAATACCTCCTGAACGTTTATATTTCATATGGGGGGTAAACCTTCGAGTCAAGGAAGGTATCTCCTCAACGTGTAAGTTTGAAAAGGGGGTAAACCCTCGTCTAGTCAAAGAGGTTACCTCCTCCACAGGTATGTTTGATAGGGGGTGCAAACCTTTGTTGAGCCAAGGAGGGTACCTCCTTCACGTTAAAGTTTGAAAAGTGGCTAAACCTTCATCGAGTCAATAAGGGTAAATCCTCTATGTGTGAGTTTCATAAGTGGATGAATCTTGGTTGAGTCAAGAAGGGTATCTTCTCCAAGTGTAAAACTTCGAGTCAAGAAAGTTAACTCCTCAACGTGTAAGTTTGATTAGGGAGAGTAAACATTTGTTGAGTCAAGGAGGGTACCTTCTCTATGTGTAAGTTTGATAGGGTGGTTAACCTTAGTCGAGTCAAGGAGGGTACCTGCTCCACTTGTAAATTTGATAGGGGGTAAACCTTCGTCGAGTCAAGGAGTGTACCTCTTTACGTGCAGGTTTCATAGGGCGGGTAAACCTTCGTCGAGGCTAGGAGGGTACCTCCTCCACGTGTAAGTTTCATAAGGGGGTTAAACCTTTGTCGAATCATGGAGGGTACCTCCTTCATGTGCAAGTTGGATATGAGGGTAAACCTTCGTTGAGACAAGGAAGGTACCTCCTCCACGTATGAATTTGATATGCGGGTAAACGTTTGTCGAGTTACGGAGTGTATCTCCTCCACGTGTATGTTTGATTGGAGGGTTAACCTTAGTCGAGTCAAGGAGGGTACCTTCTCCACATGTAAATTTGAAATGGAAGTAAGCCTTCGTCGAACGAAGGACGGTACAGCCTTCACGCGTAAATTTGATATTGGGGTAAACTTTCTAGTCAAGGAGGGTACCTCCTCCCCGTGTAAGTTTGATAGGTGGTAAACCTTCGTTGTGTCAAAACGATACCACCACCATGTGTAATTCTGATAGAGAGAAATACCGACGTCGAGTCAAGGAGTATAATTCTTCACTGTGCAGTTTTTATTGGGGGTATACCTTCGTCGAGTCAGGGAATGTACCTCCTCCATATGTAAGTTTCATATGGGGGTAAACTTTCGTTGTGTCAAGAAGGGTACCTCCTTCACGTGTAAGTTTGATAGGGGGGTAAGCCTTCGTTGAGACAAGGAGGGTACCTCCTCCATGTGTAAGTTTGATAGGGGGCGGTTAACCTTAGTCGAGTGAAAGAGGGTACCTCCTCAACCTTTGAATTTGATATGGGGGTAAACCTTCGTCGAATCAAGGAGGGTACCTTTTCAACGTGTAAGTTTGATAAGGGGATAAACCTTCGTTGAGTCAAGCTGGGGACCTCCTTGAAGCGTAAGTATGAAAAGGTGGTAAACCTTCGTCGAGTCAAGGATTGTACATCATCCACCTGGAAGTTTCACAAGGGGGTAAATCTTAGTCAGGTCAAAGAAGGGCACCTCCTCCACGCGCAAGTTTCATAAGGGGGTAAACTTTCATCGAATTAAAAAGGATACTTCCTTCATGCATAAGTTTGATAGAAGGGTAAACTTTGTTGATTCAAGGAGAGTACCTCCTCCACGTGTAAATTTGATATGGGGTAACCTTCGTCGAATCTCGGAGGGTACATAATCTACGTTTAAGATTGATAAGGGGGTAAACCTTAGTCGAGTCAAGAAGGGTACCTCCTCCGCGTGTAAATTTGATAAAGAGGATACACTTTCGGGTCAAGAAAGGTACCTCCTTAACGTTTAAGTCTGATTACGGAGGGTAAACATTCGTTGAGTCAAGTATCTCCGCATGCGTTAGTTTAATAGGGGAGGGTATACCTAAATCGAAGTAGAGAATGTACCTCCTATACGTGTAAGTTTGATAAGGGGGAGTAAACATTCGTCGAGTCAAGGAGGGTACCTCCTCCACGTGTAAGTTTCATAACGGGGATAAATCTCCGTAGAGTCAAGGAGGGTACCTCCTCCACGTGTTGATTTGATATGGGGGTAAAACTTCGTCGAATAACGGAGTGTACCTCCTCCGCTTGGAAATTTGATATGGGGATGAACCTTCGTCGAGCCAAGGAGGGTACCGCCTTCACGTGTAAATTTGATGTGGGGGTAAACCTTCGAGTCAAGGAGGGTACCTCCTCCACGTGTAAGTTTGATAGGGGTAAACCTTCGTTGTGTCAAAGGAATACCTCTTCCATATGTGATTTTGATAAGGAGAAATACCGTTGTCCAGTCAGGAAGTATAACTTCTCACCGTGTAATTTTGATAAGGGGTTATACCTGCGTCGAGTTAGTGAATGTACCTCTTCCAAGTGTAAGTTTCAAATGGGGATAAACCTTCGTTGAGTCTAGGAGAGTACCTCCTCAGTGTAATTTTGATAGGGGCTAAGCATTCGTTGAGTCAAGGAGGGTACCTCCTCCATGTGTAAGAATGATAGAAGGCGGTTAATCTTAGTCAAGTCAAAGAGTGTACCTCCTGAACGTATTAATTTGATATGGAGTAAACCTTCGTCGAGTAAGGGAATGTACCTCCTCCATGTGTATGTTTCATATGGGGATAGACCCTCGTTGTGTCAAGAAGTGTGCCTCCTCCACGTGTAAGTTTCATAGGGGTTAATCTCATTCGAGTCAAGGAAGGTACCTCCTCCACGTGTAAATTTAATAGGGGTGGTAAACCTTCGTCGCTTCGAGGAGGATATCTCCTCTACGCTCAAGTTTGATAGGGGAGGGTATACCAAAGTCGAGTCAGAGAATGTACCTCTTCAACGTGTAAGTTTCATATGGGGATAAGCCTTCGTTGAGTCAAGGAGAATAACTCCTTCACGTGTAAGTTTGAAAAGGGGGTAAACCTTCGTCGAGTCAAGGAGGGTACATCCTCCGCGTGTAAGGTATAAGCCTTTGTCGAGTCAAGAATGGCACCTCCTCAACGTGTAAATTTGATAGGGGGTAAACCTTCGAGTCAAGAAGGGTACCTCCTCAACGTGTAAGTTTCATTAGGGAGGGTAAACATTCGTTCAGACGTGAAGGAGGGTGCCTCCTTCACGTCTGAGTTTGAAAAGGGGGTAAACCTTCGTCGAGTCAAGGAGGGTACATCCTACAGGTGTACGTTTCATAAGGGGATAAACCTTAGTCGAGTCAAGAAGGGTACCTCCTCAACGTGTAGATTTGATAGGGGGTAAACCTTCGAGTCAAGAAGGGTACCTCCTCAACGTGTAAGTTTGATTAGGGAGGGTAAACTTTCGTTGAGTCAAGGAGGGTACCTTCTCTACGTGTAAGTTTCATAGGGGGCTAACCTTAGTCGAGTCAAGAAGGGTACCTCCTCTACGTGTAAGCTTGATAGAGGATAAACCTTCGTTGAGTCAAGGAGAGTAACTCCTTCACGAATAAGTTTGAAAAGGGGGTAAACCTTCGTCGAGTCAAGGAGGGTACATCCTCCACGTATAAGTTTCATAAGCAAATAAACCTTAGTCGAGTCAAGAAGGGTACCTCCTTAACGTGTAATTTTGATAGGGGGTAAACCTTCGAGTCAATAAGACTACCTCCTGAACGTGTAAGTTTGATTAGGAAGGGTAGATATGCGTTGAGTCAAGGAGGTTACCTCCATCACGTGTAAGTTTGATTAGGGAGGGTAAAGATTCGTTGAGTCAAGGAGGGTACCTTCTCTACGTGTAAGTGTCATAGGGGGGTTAACCTTAGTTAAGTCAAGGAGGGTACCTCCTCTACGTGTAAGTTTGATAAGAGATAAACCTTCGTCGAGTCAAGGAAGGACCTCTTCCACGTGTAAGTTTGAAAATGGGGGTAAACCTTCGTCGAGTCAAGGAGGGTACCTCCTCCACGTGTATGTTTGACAGGGGGATAAACCTTCGTCGAGTCAAAGGAGATACCTCTACCACGTGTAAGTTTGATTCGAGGGTTAACCTTAGTCGAGTCAAGAAGAGTACCTCCTCCACGTTTAAATTTGATATGGGGGTAAACCTTCGAGTCAAGGAGGGTACTTCCTCCACGTTTAGGTTTGATGAGGGGGTAAACTTCCGCCCAGTCATGAAGGATACCTCCTCTGCGTGTAATTTTGATAAGGTTTTGATATGGGATGGTTAGCCTTCGTCGAGTCTAGGAGGTACTTCTTTCATATGTAAGTTTATGATTGGGTAAACCCTCGTCGAGTGAAGAAGGGTACCTCCTCTACGCGTCAAAGGGATACCTCGTCCATGTGTAATACTGATAGGGAGAAATACCGTCTCTGGGTCAAGGAGTATAACTCCTCACCGTGGAAACCCGTGTTTACCTTCGTCGATTTAGGGAATGTACCTCCTCCACGTGTAAGTTTCATAAGGGGAAAAAACCTTGGTCAAGTCAAGGAGGATACATCCTCCATGTGTAGGTTTGATTGAAGGGTTAAACTTAGTCGAGTCAAGGAGGGTAACTCCTCCCCGTGTACATTTGATATGCGGGTAAACCTTCGTCGAGTCAAGAAGGGTAACTCCTCTACGTATAATTTTGATAATGGAAATTGAGTGTAAACCCTCGTCGAGTCTAGGAGGGTACCTCTTTCGTATGTAGGTTTAATATGGGGTAAACCCTCGTCGAGTGAAGAAGGGTACTCCTCCAAGTGTATGTTTGATAGGGGGTAAACATTCGTTGTGTCAAAAGGATACCTCCGCCATGTGTAGATTTGATAGGTAGAAATACCGTTGTCGATTCAAGGAGTATAACTTCTCACCATGTAAATTTGATATGGGGGATACCTTCGTCGAATTAGGGAATGTACCTTTTCCACGTGTAAGTTTCATATGGGGATAAATCTTCGTTCAGTCAAGAAGAGCTGCTCCTCCATGTGTAAGTTTGATAAGGAGGTAAACTTTTGTTGAGTCAAGGAGGGTACCCCCCTTCAAGTGTAAGTTTGAAAAGGTGGTAAACCTTCGGTGAGTCAAGGATTGTACAACCTCCACGTGGAAGTTTCATAAGGGGGTAGATCTTGGTCGAGTTAAGATGGGTACCTCCTCCACGCGTAGGTTTCATAAGGGGGTAAACCTTCGTGAAGCCAAGGAGAGTACCTCCTTAATGTGTAAGTTTGATAGAGGAGTAAACTTTTAATGATTCAAGGAGAGTACCTCCCCCACGTGTAATTTTGATATAGGTAAACCTACGTCGAATCACTAAGGGTACATAGTCCACGTTTAAGTTTCATAGTCGAGTCAAGAAGGGCACCTCCTCCGCGTGTAAATTTGATAGAGAGTAAACTCTCGGGTCAAGAAAGGTACCTCCTTAACTTTTATGTTAAATCACGGAGGGTAAACATTCGTTGAATCAAGGAAGGTACCTTCTCAACGTGTGAGTTTGGTTGGGGGATAACCTTAGTCGAGTCAAGGAGGGTACCTCCTCCACGTGAAATTCTGATAGGGGTAAACCTTCTTCGAGTCGAGGAGGATATCTCCACATACGTTAGTTTAATAGGAGAGGGTATACCTAAGTCGAGTTAGGGAATGTACCTCCTCCGTGTGTAAGTTTGAGAAAGGGGTTAACCTTCGTACCTCCTCCACGTGTGAATTTGATAAGAGAGGAAACCTTCGTCGAGTCGAGGAGGATATCTCTTCCACGCTTAAGTTTTATAGGGGAGGGTATACATAAGCCGAGTTAAGGAGTGTACCTCCTCCACTTGTAAGTTTCTTGAGGGAATAAACCTTCGTTGAGTCAAGGAGAGTAACACCTCCATGTGTAAGTTTGATAGGGAGGTAAACCTTCGTTAAGTCAAGGAGAGTGCATTCTTCACGTGTAAGTTTGAAAAGGCGGGGTAAACCTTCGTCGAGTCAAGGAGGGTACCTTCTCTACGTTCAAATTTGATATGGGGGTAAACCTTTGTCGAGTCACGGAGGGTATCTCCTCCATGTGTAAGTTTAATTGAAGGGTTAACCTTAGTCGAGTCGAGAAGGGTACCTCCTCCACATGTAAATTTGATATGGGTTAAGCCTTCGTCGAGCCAAGGAACGTACGGCCTTCACATGTAAATATGATATGGGGGTAAAACTTCGAGTCAAGGGGGGTACCTCCTCCAAATGTAGGTTTGATAAGGGGGTAAACCTTCGCCCAGTCATGAGGACTACCTCCTCTAGGTGTAATTTTGATATGAGAGGATAAACCTTCGTCGAGTCTAGGAGGGTACCTCTTTCATGTGTACGTTTATGTGTACGAGTCAATGAGTGCAACTCCTCACCGTGTAATTTTCATATGGGGGTATACCTTCGTTAAGGAATGAACCTCCTTCACGTGTAAGTTCCATATGGGGATAAACCTTCGTCGAGTCAAGAAGCGTACCTCCTCCATGTGTAGGTTTGATAGGGAGTTAACCTTCGTTGAGTCAAGGAAGCTACCTCATCCACGTGTAACTTTGATAAGGGGGGTAAACCTTCGTCGAGTCAAGGAGGGTACCTCCTCAACGTGTAAGTTTTATGAGAGGGGTAAACCTTCGTCGAGTAAAGGAGGTTACCTCCTCCACATATAAGTTTGAAAAGGGGGTAAACCTTCGTCGAGTCAAGGAGGGTACATCCTCCGCAGGTAAATCTTATAGGGGGTAGACCTTCGAGTCAAGAAAGGTACCTTCTCAACGTGTGAGTTTGATTAGGGAGGGTAGACTATCGTTTAGTCAAGGAGGATAAGTTTGATAGGGGGGTTAACCTTAGTCGAGTCTAGGAAGGTACTTCCTACACGTGTAAATTTGACGAGGGGTAAACCTTCGTCGAGTCGAAGAGGATATCTACTCCTCGCTTAGGTTTCATAGGGTAGGGTATACCTAAGTCGACTTATAGAATGTACCTCTTCCACGTATAAGTTTGATAGGGGAATAAACCTTCGTCGAGTGAAGGAGTGGATCTCCTTCATGTGTAAGTTTGATAGAGGGGTAAACCTTCGTTGATTCTAGCAGTGTCCCTTCCACATGTAAATTTGATATGGGGGCAAACCTTCGTGGAGTACATAATCAACGTGTAAGTTGCAGAAGGTGGTAAAACATAGTCAAGGAGGAAGAGTACCTCATCTGCGTGTAAATATGATGGTGGGTAAACCTTCTAGTCAAGAAGGTACCTCCTCAACGTGTAAGTTTGATAGGGGGCTTAACCTTAATCGAGTCAAGGAGTGTACCTACTCCATGTGTAAATATGATAGGGTTAAACCTTCGTCGAGTCGAGGAGGATAACTCCTCCACGCGTAAGTTTAATAGGGGATGGTATACCTAAATGAAGTTAGGGAATGTACCTCTTGCACGTGTAAGTTTGATGAGGGGGGAAACCCTCGTCGAGTCAAGGAGGGTATATCCTCCACGTGTAAGTTTCATAACGGGGATAAACATTCGTAGAGTCAGGGAGGTACCTCCTCCACTTGTAAATACCTCGCACCTTCTCCCCGTGTATATTTGATATGGGGATAATCCGTCGAGCCAAGGAGGGTAATGCCTTCCCGTGTAAATTTGATATGGGGTTAAACCTTCGAGTCAAGGAGGGTACATCCTCCACGTGAAAGTTTGATAGGGGGTAAATTTTCGTTGTGTCAAAGGGATACATCCTCTATGTGTAATTTTGATAGGGAGAAATACCGTCGTCGAGTCAAGGAGTATAATTTCACCGTGTGATTTTGTCAGGGGGTGATACCTTTATCGAGTTAGGAAATGTACCTCCTCCACGTGTAAGTTTCATATGGGGATAAACCTTCGTTGACTCAAGGAGGGTACCTCCTCATGTGTAGGTTTGATAGGGAGGTAAACCTTTGTTGAGTCAAGGAGGGTATCTCCTTACGTGTAAGTTTCATAGGGGGGTAAACATTCGTTGAGTGAAGGAGGGTACCTCCTCCAGGTGTAAGTTTGATAGGGGTCGGCTAATCTTATTCGAGTCAAAAAGGGTACCTCCTGAACGTATTGATATGATATATGAGTAAACATTCGTCGAGTTATGGAGGGTACCTCCTCCACGTGTAAGTTTGACAGGGGGTAAATCTTCGTTGAGTCAAGGAGGGTACCTCCTTCACGTGAAAGTTTGAAAAAGGGGTAAACCTTCTTCGAGTCAAGGAGAGTACATCCTCCACGTGTAATTTTCATAAGGGGGTAAACTTTAGCCGAGTGAGGAAGGGTACCTCCTACACTTGTAAATTTGATGGGGTACCTCCTTAACATGTAAGTTTGATTACGGAGGGTAAACATTCGTTGAGTCAAGGAAGGTACCTTCTCTACATGTAAATTTGATAAGGGGGGTTAAGTTTAGTCATGTCAAGGAAGGTACTTTCTCCACGTGTAAATTTGATAGAGGTAAACTTTTGTCGAGTCGAGGAGGATATCTACACACGTGTAAATTAATAGGGGAAGGTATACCTAAGTCTAGTTAGGGAATGTAACTCCTCCACGTGTACGTTTCATAAGGGGAGAAAACCATCGTCGAATCAAGGAGGGTACCTCCTGCACGTGCAAGTTTCATAACGGGGGTAAACCTTCGTCGAGTCAAGGAGGGTACCTCCTGCACGTGTAAATTTGCTATGGGGGTGAACCTTCGTCGAGTTACGCAGGGTACCTCCTCCACGTGTAAGTTTGAAAAGGGCTTAAACCTTCGTCGAGCCAAAAAGGATATCGTATTTACATGTATATTTGATATAAGGGTAAACCTTCGAGACAAGGAGGGTACGTCCTCCACGTGTAAGTTTGTTCGGGGGTAAACCTTCGCTGAGTCAAAGGGATACTTCCTCCATCTGTAATTTTGATAGGGAGAAATACCGTCGTCGAGTCAAGGAGTATAACTCCTCACCGTGTAATTTTGATAGGGGATCATACCTTCGTCGAGTTAGGGAATGTACGTCCTCCATGTGTAGGTTTCAAATAGGGATAAATCTTCGTTGAGGAAAGGATGGTACCTCCTCACGTGTAAGTTTGATACGGGGATAAGCCGTCGTTGAATCAAGAAGGGTATCTCCTCCACCTTCGTCGAGCCAAGGAGGATACCATCTTCACGTGTAAATTTGATATGGGGGTAAACCTTCGAGTCAAGGAGGGTACCTCCTCCACGCGTAAGTTTGTTAGGAGGTAAACCTTCGTTGTGTCAAAGGGATACTTCCTCTATGTGTAATTTTGATATGTAGAAATACTGTCATCGAATGAAGGAGTATAACTACTAACCGTCAAATTTTGATTGGGTGTTATACCTTCGTTGAGTAAGGGAATGTACCTCCTCCAAGTGTAAGTTTCAAATAAGGATAAACCTTTGTTGAGGCAAGGATGGTACCTCCTCATTTGTAAGTTTGATAGTGGGGAAAATATTCTTTGAGTCAACGAGGGTACCTCCTCCACGTGTACGTTTGATATGGGGGCGGAATTCTTTGTCGAGTCAAATAGGGTAACTCCTCAACGTATAAATTTGATATGGGGGTAAACCTTCGTCGAGTCAAGAGGGTACCTCCTCCACGTGTAAGTTTAATATTGGGTAAACCTTTGAGTCGAGGAGGGCACCTTCTTCACGTGTAAGTTTGAAAAGGGGGTAGACCTTCGTCGAGTCAAGATGGGTACCCCTTCTACATATGATTTTGATAAAGGAAAGTAAACCTGCGTCGAGTCTTAGAGCGTACCTCTTTCATGTGTAAGTTGAATATGGGATAAACATTCGTCGAGTGAAGAAGTGTACCTCCTGCATGTGTAAGTTTGATAGGGCGTAAACATTCGTTGTGTCAAAAGGATACCTCCTTCATGTGTAATTTTGATAGGGAGAAATACCGTCTTCGAGTCAAGGAGTATAACTCCTCACCGTGGAATTTTGATAGGGTGGTATATCTTCGTCGAGTTAGGGATGTACCTACTCCACGTGTTACTTTCATATGGGAATAAACTTTCGTTGAGTCAAGGAGGGTACCCCCTCCTCGTGTAAGTTTGATAAGTGGGTAAACCTTCGTTGAGTCAAAGAGGGTACCTCCTCCACGTGTAAGTTTGATAGGGGGCGGTTAACCTTTGTCGAGTCAAAGAGGGTACCTCCACAACGATTACATTTGATAATGGTGGTAAACCTTCGTCGAGTCAAGGAGGGTACCTACTCAACATGTAAGTTTGATGGGGGGGTAAACCTTTGTCGAGTCAAGGAGGGTACCTCTTCCACGTGTAAGTTTGAAAAGGGGGTAAACCTTCGTCGAGTCAAGGAGGGTACCTCCTCCACGTGTAAGTTTCATAAGGGGGGTAAACCTTAGTCGAGTGAAGAAGTGTACCTCTTCCACGTTTTAATTTTATAAGGGGTAGATCTTCGAGTTAAGTAAGGTACTTCCTCAACTTGCAAGTCTGATTAGGGAGTCAAGGAGAGTAGCTTCTCTAAGTGTAAGTTTGATAGGGGGTGTTAACCATAGTCGAGCCAAGGAGGGTACCTCCTTCGCGTGTACGTTTTATAAAGGGTACCTTCGTCGAGTCGAGGAGGATATTTTCTCCACGCGTAAGTTTGATAGGGATGGTATACCTAAGTCGAGTTAAGGGATTGTACCTCCTCCACGTGTAAGTTTGATAGGGTGATAAACATTCGTCGAGTCAAGGAAGGTACCTCTTTCACATGAAAGTTTCGAAAGGGGGTTAAACCTTTCCTCGAGTGAAGGAGGGTACTTTCTCTACGTGTAAGTTTCATAAGATGGGGCAAACCTTCGTCGAGTCAAGAACGGTACCTCCTTCTTGAAACAAGGAGGGTACCTTCTCCATGTGTAAATCTGATAAGGTGGTAAATCTTTTTGAGTCACGGAGGGTACCTCTTCCCCGTGTACGTTTGATTGGATCGAGTCAAGGAGGGTACCTCCTCCACGTGTAAATTTGAAATTGGGGTAAACCGTCGAGCCAGGGAGGGTACCGCCTTCACGTGTATATTTGATATGGGGGTAAACTTTCGAGTCAAGGAGGGTACCTCCTCCACGTGTAAGTTTGATAGGTAGAAGTACCGGTGTCAAGGCAAGGAGTATAAATCCTCACCGTGTAATTTTGATAGAATGGTATAGCTTCGTCCACTTAGGGAATGTACCTCCTCTACGTGTAAGTTTCATATGGGGATAAACGTTCGTTGTGTCAAGGAGGGTACCTCCTCCATATGTAAGTTTGATACAGGTGTAAACCTTCGTTGAGTCAAGGAGGGTACCTCCACCACGTATAAGTTTGAGAGGGAGCAGTTAACCTTGGTTGAGTGAAAGAGGGTACCTCCTCAACGTTTAAAATTCATATGGGGGTAAACCATCGTCGAGTCAAGAAGGGTACCTCCTCAACGTGTAAGTTTTATAAGGGGGTAAACCTTCGTTGATTTTGACGAGTCAAAAAGGGTACCTCTTCCACGTGTAAATTTGATAATATTAAACCTTCGTCGAATCGAAGAGGATATCTCTACACACGTAAGCTTAATAGGGAAGGGTATACCTAAGTCGTTAGGGAATGTACCTCATCTACGTGTAAGTTTGATAAGGGGGGTAAACCTTCGTCGAGTCAAGTATGGTACATCCTGCACGTGTAAGTTTTATAATGGAGGTAAACCTTCATCGAGTCAAGGAGGGTGCCTCCTCCACGTGTAAATTTGATATTGTGGTAAACCTTCGTCGAGTCAAGGAGGGTTCCTCCTCCACCTGTAAATTTGGTATCGGGGTGAACTTCGCCGAGACAAGGAAGGTACCGCCTTCACGTGTAAATTTGATATGGGGGTAAACCTTCGTCGAGTCAAGGAGGGTACCTCCTCAACGTGTAAGTTTGATAAGGGTGTAAACCTTCGTTGATTCAAGAAGGGTACCTCCTTTACATATAAGTTTGAAAAGGCGGTAAGCCTTCGTTGAGTCAAGGATTGTACTTCCTCCCCGTGTAAGTTTCATAAGGGGGTAAACCGTAGTCGAGTCAAGATGGGTACCTACTCCACGTGTAAGTTTCATAAGGGTGGGTAAACCTTCGTCGAGTCAAGGAGGGTATCTCCTTTATGTGTAAGTTTGTTAGGGGGGAAAATTTTGTCGATTCATGGAGCGCACATAATCCATGTGTAAGTTTCATAAGGGATAAATCTTAGTCGAGTCAAGAAGGGTGCCTCCTCCGCATTTAAATGTGATAGAGGGTAAACTTTCGAGTCAAGAAAGGTACCTCCTCAACGTGTAAGTTTGATTACGGAGAGTAAACATTTGTTGAGTCAAGGTGGGTACCTTCTTTATGTGTAAGTTTAATGGGGGGGCTAACCTTAGACGAGTCAAGGAGGGAACCTCTTCCACATGTAATTCTGATAAAGGTAAACCTTCGTCGAATTGAGGAGGGTATCTCCACACGCCTAAGTTTAATAGGGAAGGGTATACTTAAGTCGAGTTAGCGTATGTACCTCCTCCACGTGTAAGTTTGATAAGGAAGGTAAACCTTCGTCGAGTCAAGAAGGGTAACTCCATCATGTATAAGTTTAATAGAGGGGAAAACATTCGTTGATTCAAGTACAGTGCTTCCTCCACGTGTAAATATGATATGAGGGTAAAACTTCGTCGAGTCACGGAGGGTACATAATCCACGTGTAAGTTTCATAAGGGGGTAAACCGTAGTCGAGTCAAGAAGGTACCTCCTCCGCGTATGAATTTGATAGAGGGTAAACTTTCAACGTGTAACTTTGATTATGGAGGGTAAACATTCGTTGAGTCAAGGAGGGTACCTTCTCTACGTGTAAGTTTGATTGGGGGATTAATCTTAGACGAGTCAAGGAGGGTACCTCCTCCACGTGTAATTTTGATAAGGGTAAACCTTCGTCGAATCGAGGAGGATATCTCCATACGCGTAAGTTTAATAGGAAAGGGCATACCTAAGCCGAGTTAGGGAATGTACCACCTCCACATGTAAGTTTGATAAGGGGGTAAACCTTCGTCAAGTCAAGTAGGGTACCTCCTCCACGTGTAAGTTTCGTAATGGGGGTAAACCTTTGTCGAGCCAAGAAGGGTATCGCCTTCACGTGTAAATTTGATACTGGGGTAAACCTTGAAGTCAAGGAGGGTACCTTTTCCACGTGCAAGTTTGATAGGGGTAAACCTTCGTTTTGTCAAAGGGATGCCTCCTCCATGTGTAATTTTGATGGGGGGGGAAATACCTTCGTCGAGTTAAGGAGTATAACTCTTCACCGTGTAATCTTGATAGGGGGTTATACCTTCGTCGAGTTAGGGAATGTACCTCCTCAACGTGTAAGTTTCATATTGAGATAAACCTTCGTTGAGTCAAGGAGGGTACCTCCTCACGTATAGGTTTGAAAGGTGGATAAACATTCGTTGAGTCAAGGAGGCTACCTCCTCCACGTGTGAGTATAATAGGAAGTGTAATAGGAGGTATAATAGGCGGTAAGCCTTCGTTGAGTCAAGGATTGTGCTTCCTCTCCGTGCAAGATTCATAAGGGGGTAAACCGTAGTCGAGTCAAGAAGGGTACCTACTCCACGGGTAAGTTTCATAAGGGGGGTAAACCTTCGTCAAGTCAAGGAGGGTACCTCCTCCACGTGAAAGTTTCATAAGGGGGTAAACCTTCGTGGAGTCAAGGAGGGCACCTTCTTTATGTGTAAGTTTGATATGAGGGGTAAACCTTCATTGAGACAAGGAGGGTATCGCCTTCACGTGTAAATTTCATACGGGGAAAACCTATGAGTCAAGAAGTCAAGAAGTCAAGAAGATTCGTCGAATCTCCATACGCGTAAGTTTAATAGGGATGGGTATACTTAAGCCGAGTTAGGGAATGTACCACCTCCACATGTAAGTTTGATAAGGAGGGTACCTCCTTCACATGTAAGTTTGAAATGGGGTAAACCTTAGTCGAGTCAAGAAGGGTATCTCCTACGTGTGTAAATTTTATAAGGGAGTAATCCTTCGAGTCAAGAAGGGTACTTCCTCAACGTCTTAGTTTGAATAGGGAGGGTAAACCTTCGTCGAGTCAAAGAGGGTACCTCCTTTATGTCTAAGTTTGATATAAGGGGTAAACCTTCGTTGAGACAAGGAGGGTATCGCCTTCACGTGTAAATTTGATATAGAAGAAAACCTATGAGTCAAGGAGGGTAAACCTTCATCGAATCGAGGAGAATATCTCCATACGCGTAAGTTTGATAGGGAAGGGTATACCTAAGCCGAGTTAGGGAATGTACCACGTCCACGTGTAAGTTTCATAAGGGGCTTAACCTTAGTCGAGTCAAGGAGGGTACCTCCACGTGTAAATTTGATAAGGGTAAACCTTCATCGAGTCGAGGGGAATATCTCCTCCATGCGTAAGTTTAATATGGGAGGGTATACCTAAGTCAAGTTATGGAATATAACTCCTCTACGTATAAGTTTGATAGGGAGGGTAAACATTCGTTGAGTGAAGGGTACCTTCTCTACGTGTAAGTTTGAGAGTGGGGTAAACCTTATAGGGATCAAGGAGGGTACCTCCTCCAAGTGTAAGTTTAATAATGGGGGTAAAACTTCGTCGGATCAAGGAGGGTACCTCCTCCACGTGTAAATTTGATATAGGGGTAAACCTTCGTCGAGTCACGGAGGGAACCTCCTCTACGCATAAATTTGATATGGGGGTAGACCTTCGTCGAACCAAGGAGGGTACCGTCTTCACGTGTAAATTAGATATGGGGGTAAACCTTCGACTGAAGGAGGGTACCTCCTTCACGTTTAAGTTTGATAGGAGGTAAACCTTCGTTGTTTCAAAGGGATACCTCCCCCATGTGTAATTCTGGTGGGGATAAATACCGTCGTCGAATCAAGGAGTATAACTCCTCACCATGTAATTTTGATAGGGGGTTGTGGCTTCGTCGATTTAGGGAATGTACCTGCGCTACGTGTAAGTTTCAAATGGGGATAAACCTTCGTTAAGTGAAGGAGGGTACTTCCTCACTTGTAAGATTCATAGGGGGTTAAATCTTCGTTGAGTCAAGTAGGGTACCTCATCCGCTTGTAAGTTTGATAGGAGTCGGTTAATTTTAGTCGAGTCAACGTATTTATTTGATATGGGGTAAATCTTCGTCGAGTCAAGGAGGGTACCTCCTCAATGTGTAAGTTTGATAAGGGGGTAAACCTTCGTCGAGTCAAGGAGGTTACCTTCTGCATATGTAAGTTTGATAGGGGGTTAAACCGTCGTTGAGTCAAGGAGTGTACCTCCTCTATTGGTAAATTTGATAGGGGATAAAGCTTCGTCGAGTCGAGGAGGATATCTCTTCCAGCATAAGTCTGATAGGGAGGATATCCCTAAGTCGAGTTAGGGAATTGTACCTCCCCCACGTGTAAGTTTGATAGGGGGATAAACCTTCGTCGGGTCAAGGAGGGTACCTCCCCCACGTGTAAGTTTGATAGGGGGATAAACCCTCGTCGAGTCAAGGAGGATACCTCTTCCATGTGTAAGATTCATAAGGGGTGTAAACCTTCGTCGAGTGAAGGAGGGTACTTCCCTCATGTGTAAGTTTGGTATGAGGGGTAAACCTTCGTAGAGACAAGGAGGGTACCTCCACCACGTGTAAATTTGATATGGGGTTAAACTTTCGTCGAGTCATGGAGGGTACTTCCTCCAAGTGCAAGTTTGATTGGAGGGTTAACGTTAGTCGAGGTAAAGAAGGTACCTCCTCCATATGTAAATATGAAATGTGGGTAAACCTTCGTCGAGCCAAGAAGTGTACCGTTTTCACATGAAAAGTGAAAGAGGGTACCTCTTCTACGTGTAAGTTTGATAGGGGGTAAACCTTCGCAGTGTCAAAAGGATACCGCCACCATGTGTAATTTTGATAGGGGGGTAAACTGTCGTCGATTTAGTTAATGTACCTCCTCCGAGTGTAAGTTTCATAAGGGAGGGTACCTCCTCCACGTATAAATTTGATAGGGGACGGTTAAACTTGGTCAAATGAAAGAGGGTACCTCCTCAAAGTTTAAATTTCATATGGGGGTAAACCTTCGTCGAGTCAAGGAAGGTACTTCCTGAACGTGTAAGTTTGATAAGGGGGTAAACCTTCCTCGAGTCAATGAGGGTACCTACTCCACGTGTAAATTTGATAGGAGTAAACCTTCGTGGAGTCGACGAGGGTATCTCTTCCACGCGTAAGCTTAATAGGGGAGTGTATACCTAAGTCAAGTTAAGGAATGTACCTCCTCCACGTGTAAGTTTGATAAGGAAGGTAAACTTCGTCGAGTCAAGGAGGGTACCTTCTCCACGTGTGAGTTTCGTAACGGGGTTAATCCTTCAACGAGTCAAGGAGGGTACCTCCTCCACGTGTAGATTTGATATGGGGGTAATCCTTCGTTGAGCCAAGGAGGGTACGGCCTTCACGTGAAAATTTGATATAGGGGTATACCTTCGAGTCAAGGAGGGTACCTCCTCACGTGTACGTTTGATATGAGAGGTAAACATATGTTGAGTCAAGGAGGGTACCTCCTCCACGCGTAGCTTTGATAGGGGGCGGTTAACCTTAGTTGAGTCAAAGAGGGTACCTCCGCAACTTATAGATTTGATATGGGGGTAAGCCTTCGTCAAGTCAAGGAGGGTACGTCCTCAATTTGTAAGTTTGATAAATGGGGTAAACCTTCGTCGATTCAAGGATGTTCCCTCCTCCACGTGTAAGTTTGATTAGGGGTTAAACCTTGGTTGAGTTAAGGAGGATACCTCCTACACGTGTAAATTTGATAGGGGGTAAACCTTCCTCGAGTCGAGAAGGATATCTCCTCCACGCGTAAGTTTGATGGGGAGGGTATACCTAAGTCGAATAAGGGAATTGTACCTCCTCCATGTGTAAGTTTGAAAAGAGGTTAATCCTTCGTCGATTCAAAGAGGGTACATCCGCCACGAGTAGGTTTCATAAGGGGGTAAACCTTAGTCGAGTCAAGAAGGGTACCTCATCCACCTGTAAATTTGATAGGGGGTAAACCTTCGAATCAAGAATGGTACCTCTGCAACGTGTATGTTTGATCAAGGAGGGTAAACATTCGTTGAGTAAAGGAGGGTACCTTCTCTACGTGTAAGTCTGATAGGGGGGTTAACCTTAGTCGAGTCAAGGAGGGTACCTAAACCCGCGTGTAAATTTGATAAGGGGTAAACATACGTTGTGTTAAAAAGATACCTCCAACATGTGTAATTTTGATCGGGAGAAATATCGGCGTCGACTCATGGATTATAACTCCTCACCGTGTAATTTTGATGGGGGGGGGGGGGGGGGTATACCCTCGTCGAGATAGGGAATGTACCTCCTCCACGTGTAAGTTTGATAGGGGAAGGTTATCCTTTGTCGAATCAAAGAGGGTACTTCCTTAACGTATAAATTTCATATGGGGTAAACCTTCGTCGAATCAAGGAAAATACCTCCTTTACGTGTAAGTTTGAAAAGGGGGAAAATTCTTCGTCGAATCAATGAGGGGTACCTCCTCCACGTGTAGATTTGATAGGGGTAAACCTTCATCGAATAAAGGAGGATACCTCCTAAATGTGAAAGTTTGATTGGCGGATAAACCTTCGTTGAGTAAAGGAAGGTATCTCTTAAACGTGTTAGTGTGATAAGAAGGGGAAACGTTCGTCGAGTCAAGGAGGGTACCTTCTCCACGTGTAAATTTGATATGTGGGTAAACCTTCGTCGAGCCTAGGAGGGTACCTCCTCCACGTGTAAATTTGATATAGGGGTAAACTTTCGTCGAGTCAAGGAAGGTACCGCCTCCACGTGTAAATTTGATATGGGGGGTGGGGGCTAAACCTTCGAGTCAAGGAGGGTACCTCCTACACGGTTAGGTTTGATAAGGGGGTAAACCTTCGTCGAGTCAAGGAAGGTCCCTCCTCCACGTGTAAGTCAAAGAGGGTACCTCCTCAACATTTAAATTTGATATGTGGGTAAACCTTCGTCGAGTCAAGGAGGGTACCTCCTCAACTTGAAAGTTTGATGAGGGGGTAAGCCTTCGTCGAGTGAAGGAGGTTGCTTCCTCCACTTGTAAGATTTATAGGGGGGGTAAACCTTCGTTGAGTCAAGGAGGGTACCATCCTCAACGTTGTAAGTTTGATGAGGGGGTTAAAGCCTTCGGTCGAGTCAAGGAGGGTTGCTTCCGTCACGTGTAAATTTAAAGGGTGGGTAACCTTCGTTGAGTCAAGGAGGGTACCTTGTCAATGTGTAAATTTGAAAAGGGAGTAAACCTTCAACGAGTCAAGGAGGGTACATCATCACCGTGTAAGTTTTACAAGGGGATAAACCTTCGGCGAGTGAAGTAGGGTACCTGTTCCACGTGTAAGATTAATATGGAGGGGTAAACCTTCGTCGAATCATGGAGGGTACCTCCTCCTCGTGTAAGTTTAATGAGGGGGTAAACCTCTGTCGAGTCAAGGAGGTTATCTCCTCCACGTGTAAGTTTGATAGGGGGTAAAACTTCGTTCAGTCAAGGAGGGTACCTCCTTCACGTGTATGTTTGAAAAGGTGAAAACCTTCGTCAAATCAATGAGGGTACCTCCTCCACGTGTAAGTTTGATAGGGGGGGGTGAACCTTCGTCGATTAAACGAGAGTCCCTGCCAAACGTGAATGTTAGATTGGGGGATAAACCTTCGTCGAGTATAGGAAGGTACCTCTCAACCGCGTAAGTTTGATAAGGAGGGGAAACGTTCGTCGAGTCAAGGAGGGTACCTTCTCCACGTGTTAATTGATATGGGGGTAAGCTTTCGTCGAGTCAAGGGGGGTACCGCCTTCACGTGTAAATTTGCTATGGGGGTAAACCTTCGAGTCAGGGAGGGTACCTCCTGCACGGTTGCGTTTGATAAGGGGGTAAACCTTAGTCGAGTAAAGATGGGTACCTCCTCTAAATGTAATTTTGATAAGAGAGGGTAAATCTGCGTTGAGTCTTGGAGGGTACCTCTTTCATATGTAAGTTTGATTTGGGGTAAACCTTCGTCGAGTGAAGAAGAGTACCTCCTCCACGTGTAAGTTTGATAGAGGGTTAACATTCGTTGTGCCAAAAGGATACCTTCTCCATGTGCAATTCTGATAGGGAGAAATACTGTCGTCGAGTGAAGGAGTATAACTCCTCACCGTGTAATTTCGATAGGGGGATATAATTTCGTCGAGTAAGGGAATGTACCTCCTCCACGTGTAAGTTTTATATGGGGATAAACCTTCATTGAGTCAAGGAGGGTCCCTCCTCCACGTGTACGTTTAATAGGTTGCGGTTAACCTTAGTCGAGTCAAAGAGGGTACCTCCTCAACGTTTAAATTTGATATGGGGTAAACCTTCGTCGAGTAAAGGAGGGTACCTTCTCAACGTGAAAGTTGGATGAGGGGGTAAACCTTCGTCGAGTCAAGGAAGTTGCTCCCTCCACGTGTAAGTTTTATAGGGGGGTAAACTTTCGTTGAGACAAGGAGTGTACCTTCTCCATGTGTAAGTTTGAAAAGGGAGTAAACCTTCGTCGAGTCAAGGAGGGTACATCCTTAACGTGTAAGTTTTATAAGGGGGTAAACCTTAGTCGAGTAAAGAAGGGTACCTCCACCGCGTGTAAGTTTTCGAGTCAAGAAAGGTACCTTCTCAACGTGTAAGTTTGATTAAGGAGGGTAAACATTCCTTGAGTCAAGGAAGGTACCTACTCTACGTGTAAGTTTGATAGGGGGGTTGACCTTAGTCGAGTCAAGGAAGGTACATCCTACAGGTGTAAGTTTGATAGGGAGTAAACTTTCGTCGAATCGAGGAGGATATCTCCCTCCACTCGTAAGTTTGATAGGGGATGGTATACCTAAGTCGAGTTAGGGAATGTACCTCCTCCACGTGTAAGTTTGATAGCGGGATAAACCTTCGGCGAGTGAAGTAGGGTACCTCTTCCTCGTGTGAGTTTAGTATGGGGAGTAAGCTTTCGTCGAGCCATGGAGGGTATCTCCATCACGTGTAAGTTTTATGAGGGGAGTAAACCTTCGAGTCAAGGAGGTTACCCTTCCACGTGTAAGTTTGATAGGAGGTAAAACTTTGTTCAGTCAAGGAGGGTACCTCCTTCACGTGTAAATTTGAAAAGGGGGAAAACCTTCGTCGAATCAATGAGGGTACCTCCTCCACGTGTAAGTTTGATAGGGGGGTAAACTTTCGTCGAATAAAGGAGGGTACCTCCCAAACGTGAAAGTTTGATTGGGGGATAAACCTTCGTTGAGTAAAGGAAGGTATCTCTTAAACGTGTAAGTTTGATAAGAAGGGGAAACGTTCGTCGAGTCAAGGAGGGTACCTTCTCCACGTGTAAATATGATATGGGGGTAAACCTTCGTTGAGCCTAGGAGGGTACCTCCTCCACGTGTAAATTTGCTATGGGGGTAAACTTTCGTCGAATCAAGAAGAGTACCGCCTTCACGTGTAAATTTGATATGGGGGGTAAACCTTCGTGTAAAGAAGGGTACCTCCTCCACGGATAGGTTTGATAAGGGGGTAAACCTTCGTCGAGTCAAGATGGGTACCTCCTCTAAGTGTAATTTTGATAAGTGAGGGTAAACCTGCGGTGACTCTGTGTAAGTTTAATTTGGGGTAAACCTTCGTCGAGTCAAGGAGGGTACCTCCTCCACATGTAAGTTTGATAGGTGTCTGAACCTTCGTCGAGTCAAGGAGGGTACGTCCTCCATATGCATGTTTTATAGGGGTGTAAACCATCGTTGATTCAAGGAAGTTACCTCCTCCAGGTGTAAATTCATATGGGGGTAAACTTTCGTCGAGTCACGGAATGTTTATGATCCATGTGTACGTTTAATAGGGGAGGGTACCTAAGTGAAGTTAGTGAATGTACCTCCTCCACGCGTAAGTTTGATGAGGAGGGTAAACCTTCGTCGAGTCAAGGAGGGTACCTCCTCCACGAATAAGTTTCATAACGGGGGTAATCCTTCGATGATTCAAGGAGGATACCTCCTCCACGTGTAAATTTGACATGGGGTAAACCTTCGTCGAGCCAACGAGAGTACCGCCTTCAAGTGTGAATTTGATATGGGGGTAAACATCCTCACGTGCAAGTTTGATAAGGTGGTAAACATTCGTTGAGTCAAGTAGGGTACCTCCTCCACGTGTAAGTTTGAAAGGGGGCGGTTAACCTTAGTTGATTCAAGGAGGGTAACTCTTCAAAGTATAAATTTGATATGGGGGTAAACCTTCGTCGAGACAAGGAGGGTACCTAATCTAAGTGTATGTTTGATAGAGGGTTAAACCTTCGTCGAGTGAAGAAGGGTACCTCCTCCACGTTTAAATTTTATGTGAGGGGCAAACATTCGTCGTGTTAAGAAAGGTACCTCCTCAACGAGTAAGTTTAAGAGGGGTAAACCTTCGTCGAGTCAGGAAAGGTACCTCCTCCACGCGTAAATTTAATCGGGAGTAAACATTCGACTCAAGAAAGGTACCTCCTTAACGTGTAAGTTTGATTGAGGAGGGTAAAGATTCGTTGAGTGAAGGAGGGTACCTTCTCTACGTGTAAGTTTTATAGGGCGGTTAACCTTAGTCGAGTCAAAGAGAGTACCTCCTCCACGTGTAAATTTGATAGGGGGTAAACCTGCGTCGAAATGAGGAGGATATCTCCTCCACGCTAAGTTTGATAGGGGAGGGTATACCTAAGTTGAGTTAGGGAATGTACCTCCTCCACTTGTAAGTTTGATAGCGGGATAAACCTTCGGCGAGTGAAGTGTAAGTGTAAGTTTGATATGGGGTGGGGGGTAGGGGGTGGGGTAAAATCTCAAGTCAAGGTGGGTACCTTCTCCACGTTTAAGTTTGATAGGGGAACGAACCATCGTCGAGCCAAGGAGGGTACCTCCTTCATGTGTAAGTTTGATAGATGGGTAAACCTTCGTTGATTGTAGAAGAGTATCTCCTGCACGTGTAAATTTGATATGGAGGTAATCTTTCGTCGAGTTACGAAGGGTTTATAATCCATGTGTAAGTTTCATAAGGGGGTAAACCTTAGTCGAGTCAAGAAGGGTGCCTCATCCGCGTGTAAATTTGGTAGAAGGTAAACCTTAGAGTCAAAAAAGGTACTTCCTCAACGTGTATGTTTGATTACGGATGGCAAACATTCGTTGAGTCAAGGAGGGTACCTTCTCTACATTTAATTTTGATAGGGGGCTTGACCTTAGTCGAGTCAAGAAGGGTACCTCCTCCACGTGTAAATTTGATAGGGGGTAAACCTTCGTCGATTCGAGGAGGATATCTCCTCCACGAGCAAGTTTTATAGGGGAGGGCATACCTAAGTCAATTTAGGGAATGTACCTCCTCCACGTGTAAGTTTGATAAGGAGGGTAAACCTTCGTCGAGTCAAAGAGGGTACCTCCTCCACGTGTAAATTTCATAACGGGAGTAATCTTTCAACGAGTCAAGGAGGGTACCTCCTCAAAGTGGAAGTTTTTTAAGGGGGTAAACCTTCGTCAAGTCAAGGAGGGTACCTCCCAAACATGTAAGCTTGATAAAGGGGGAAACCTTCGTCGAGTCAAGGTTACCTACTGCACGTGTAAGTTTGGTAGGGGGTTAAACCTTCGTCGAGTGAAGAAGGGTACATCCTCCACATTTAGATTTTATATGGGATTAAACTTTCGTCGTGTCAAGGAATGTACCTCCTTCACGTGTAAGTTTCATATGGGGTTAAATCTTCGTTGAGTCGAGGAGGTGTACCTCCTTCACGTGTAAGTTTGAAAAGGGGGTAAACCAAAGTCGAGTCAAGGAGGGTACATCCTCCAAGTGTAAGTTTCATGAGGGGGGTAAACCTTAGTCGAGTGAAATAGGGTACCTCCACGTGTAAATTTGATACGCGATAAACCTTCGACTCAAGAAGGGTACCTCCTCAACTTGTAAGTTTGATTAAGTATGATAAACATTCGTTGAGTGAAGGAGGGTACCTTCTCTACGTGTAAGTTTGATAGTGGGTTTAACCTTGGTCGAGTGAAGGAGGGTACCTCCTCCATCGTGTAAATTAGATATGGGGTAAACCTTCGTCGAGTTGAGGAAGATATCTCCACTCGTAAGTTTGATAGGGAGGGTATACCCAAGTCGAATTAGGGAATTGTACGTCCTCAATGTGTAAGTTTCATAAAAGGGGGTAAACCTTCGTCGAATCAAGGAGGGTACCTCCTCCACATGTAGATTTGAAATTGGGGTGAACCTTCGTCGAGCCAAGGAGGTTACGGCTCTCACGTGTAAATTTGATATGGGGTTAAACCTTATAGTCAAGGAGGGTACCTCCTTAACGTGTAAGTTTGATAGGGGGTAAACATTCGCTGTGTTAAAAGGATACCTCCACTATGTATAATTTTGATCGGGAGAAATACCGGCGTCGAATCATGGATTATAACTCCTCACCTTCGTCGAGATAGGGAATGTACCTCCTCCACGTGAAAGTTTCATAGATGTATAAAGCTTCGTTGAGTTAAGGAGGGTATATCCTCCATGTGTAAGTTTGATAGGGGGGAAGTTAACTTTTGTCGAATGAAAGAGGGCACCTCCTGAACGTTTGAATTTCATATAGGGGTAAACCTTCGTCGAGTCAAGGAAGGTACCTCCTGAACGTGTAAGTTTGATACCTGGGTAAACCTCTGTCGAATCGAGGAGATTACCTCTTCCAGTGTAAGTTTGATTGGAGGGTAAAACTTCGTTCAGTCAAGGAGGGTACCTCCTTCACGTGTAAGTTTGAAAAGGGGGAAAACCTTTGTCGAGTCAATGAGGGTACCTCCTCTACGTGTATGTTAGAGAGGGGGATAAACCTTCGTCGAGTCAACGAGGGTACCTTTTCCACGTGTAGGTATGATAAGGGGAGTAAACCTCCAACGCGTGTAAATTTGACATGGGAGTAAAGCTTCGTCGAGTCAAGGAGCGTACCGCCTCCGCGTGTAGATTTGATATTGGGGTAAACCTTCGAGTCAAGGAGGGTATCTCCTCCACGTTTAAGTTTGATTAGGGGGTAAACCTTCGTTGAGTCAAGTAGGGTACCTCTTGTACGTTTAATTTTGATAAGGGAGGGTGAACCTGCGACGACTCTAGAAGGGTACCTGTTTTATTTGTAAGTTTGATATAAGGTAAACCTTCGTCCAGTGAAGAAGGGTACCTCCTCCACATATAAGTATGATAGGGGGTAAACATTTGTTATGTCAAAAGGATACCTCCTTATTGTGTAATTTTGATTAGTAGAAATACCGTCGTCGAGTCAAGGAGTATAACTCCTCACAGTATAATTTTGATAGGGAGATATATCTTCGTCGAGTTAGGGAATGTACCTCCTCCACGTGGAAGTTTCATACGGGGATAAACCTTCGTCGAGTCAAGGTGGGTACCTCCTCCACGTGTAAGTTTGATAGGGGGTAAACCTTCGTTGAGTCAAGGAGGGTCCCTCCTCAACGTTTAAATTTGATATAGGGGTAAAAATTCGTCGAGTCAAGGAGAGTAACTCCTCAACGTGTAAGTTTGATGAGGGGTTAAACCCTTGTTGAATCAAAGAGGTTACCTCCTCTACGTGTAATTTTCATCGGGTGGTAAACCTCCGTTGAGTCAAGAAGGTTAGAAGGGTACCTTCTGCACGTGTAAGTTTGAAAAGGGGGTAAACATTAGTCGAGTCAAGAAAGGTACCTCTTCCCCGTGTAAATTTTGTAGGGATTAAACCATCGAATCAAGAAAGGTACCTCCTCAACGTGTAAGTTTCATTAGGGAGGGTAAACATTCGTTGAGTCAAGAAGGGTACCTTCTCTACGTGTAAGATTGATAAAGGGGTCAACCTTAGTTGAGTCAAGGAGGGTACCTCCTGCACGTGCAAATTTGATAAGGGGTAAATCTTCGTCGAGTTGAGGAGGACATCCCCTCCACGAGTAAGTTTGATAGGGGAGGGTATACCTAAGTCGATTTAGGGAATGTACCTCCTCCATGTGTAAGTTTGATAGGGGATAATCTTTTGGAGAGTCGAGGAGGGTACCTCCTCCACGTCTATGTTTCATAAGGGGGTAAATCATCGTCGAGTCAAGAAGGGTGCCTCCTTCTTGTGTAAGTTTGATGGAGGGGTAAACTTTCTTTGATTCAAGGAGAGTACCTCCTCTATGTGTAAATTAGATACGGGGTTAAACCTTCGTCGAGTTACGAAAGGTACATAATCGACGTGTTTCATAGGGGGATAAACCTTAGTCGAGTCAAGGAGGGTACCTTCTCCACGTGTAAATTTGATAGAGGTAAACTTTCGTCGAGTCGAGGAGGATATCTCCTCCACGTGTAAGTTTAATATGGGAGGGTATACTTAAATTAAGTCAGGGAATGTACCTCCTCCACGTGTAAGTTTGATAAGGAGGGTAAACCTTCGTCGAGTCAAGGAGGGTACCTCCTCCACGTGTAAGTTTCATAGCGGGGGTAACCCTTCAATGAGTCAAGAAGGGTACCTCCTCCACGTGTAAGTTTGATAGGGGTGGTTAACCTTAGTCGAGTCAAAGGGGGTACCTCCTTAACATAAAATTTTGATATGGGGGTAAACGTTCGTCAAGTCAAGGAGGGTACGTCCTCAAAGTGCAAGTTTGATAAATGGGGTAAACCTTTGTCGAGTCAAGGATGTTACCTCCTCCACGTGTAAGTTTAATTAGGAGTTAAACCTTCGTTGAATCAAGGAGGGTATCTCCTCCATGTGTAAATTTGATATGGGGCAAACCTTCGTCGAGTTAAGGAAGATATCTGTAAGTTTGAAAAGGAGGTAAACCTTCGTCTAGTCAGGGAGGGTACATGATCCACGTGTAAGTTCATAAGGGGGTAAACCTTAGTTGAATGAAGAAGGGTACCTCCTCAACGTGTAAGTTTGATTAAGGAAGGTAAACATTCGTTGGGTGAAGGAAGGTACCTTCTCTACGTGAAAGTTTGATAGGTGGGTTAACCTTAGTCGAGTCAAGGAGGGTACCTCCTCCACGTGCAAGATTTATAAGGGGGTAAACCTTCGTCGAGTCAAGGACTGTACTTCCTTCATGTGTATGTTTGATAGAGGGGTAAACCTTCCATGAGTTAAGGAGGGTACCTCCTCCACGTTTAAATTTGATATGGGAGTAAATCTTCGTCTAGTAATGGAGGGTACCTCCTCTAAGAGTAAGCATGAATGGAGGGTTAACCTTAGTCGAATCAAGAAGGGTACCTTTTTCACGTGTAAATTTGATATGGGGGTAAGCCCTCGTCGAATCAAGGAAGGTACCGCCTTCACGTGTAAATTTCGTATAGGGATAATCCTTCGAGTCAATGAGGACACCTCCTCCATGTGTAAGTTTGATAGGGGGTAAACCTTTGTTGTTCTAAAAGGATACCCCATCTATGTGTAATTCTCGATAAGTCACGAATGGTACCTCCTGTACGTGTAATTTTGATAAGGGAGGGTAAACCTGCGTCGAGTCTTGGAGGGTACCTCTTTCATGTGTAAGTCGAGTGAGGAAGGGTACCTCCTTCACGTGTTAAAAGATTACTTCGTCCATGTGTAATTTTGATAGGGAGAAATACCGCCGTCGAGTTAAGGAGTATAACTCCTCTCCGTGTAAGTTTGATACTTTGGTATACCTTCGTTGAGTTAGGGAATGTAACTCCTCCACGTGTTAGTTTTAAATAGTGATAAACCTTCGTCGATTCAAGGATGGTACCTCTTCCACGTGTAAGTTTGATAAGAGGGTAAATCTTCGTCGAGTCAAGAAGGTTACCTCCTTTAAGTGTACATTTGATATGGGGGAAAACCTTGGTCTAGTCACGTGTAAGTTTGATTCGAGGGTTAAATTTAGTCGATTCAAGGAGGGGACCTCCTCCACGTGTAAGTTTGATAGGGGGATAAACCTTCGTCGAGTCAAGGAGCGTACCGGCTCCACGTGTAAATTTGATAGAGGGTAAACATTCGAGTCAAGAAAGGTTCCTCCTCAACGTGTATGCTTGATTTCGGAGGGTAAGCATTAGTTGAGTCAAGGAGGGTACCTTCTCTACGTGCAAGATTGATAGGAGGCTTAACCTTAGTCGAGTCAAGGAGGGTACCTCCTCCACGTGTAAAATTGATAGAGATAAACCTTCATCGAGTCGAGGAGGATACCTCCACCACGCGTAAGTTTAATAGGGGATGATATACCTAATTCAAGTTCGGGAATGTACCTCCTCCACGTGTAAGTTTGATAAGGAGGGTAAACTTTCGTTGAATGAAGGAGAGTACCTCCTCTACGTGTAAGTTTGATAAGGAGGGTAAACTTTCGTTGAGTGAAGGAAAGTACCTCCTCTACGTGTAAATTTCATAAAGGGTGTAAACTTTCATCGAGTCAAGGAGGGTACCTCCTCCACGTGTAAATTTGATATGGGGGTAAACCTTCGTCGAGCTAAGGAGGGTCCGCGTTCGCGCGAAAATTTGATATAGGGATATACCTTTGAGTCAAGCAGGGTACCTCCTAACGTGTAAGTTTGATAGGGTGATAAACATTTGTTGAGTCAAGGAGAGTACCTCCTCCACGTGTAAGTTTGGTAGGGGGCCGTTAACCTTAGTCGAGTCAAAGGGGGTACCTCTTGAACGTATAAATTTGATATGGGGTAAACCTTCGTCAAGTCAAGGAGGGTACGTCCTGAATGTGTAAGTTTGATAAATGGGGTAAACTTTCCTCGATTCAAGGATGTTACCTCCTCTACGTATAAGTTTGATTAGGGGTTAAACCATCGTTGAGTCAAGGAGGGTACATGCTTCATGTGGAAATTTGATAGGGGGTAAACCTTCGTCAGGTCGAGGAGGACATCTCCTCCATGCGTAAGTTTGATAGGGAGGGTATACCTAAGTTGAATTGGGGAATTGTACCTCCTTCATGTGTAGGTTTGAAAAGGGGGTAAACCTTCGTCGAGTCAAGGAGGGTACATCATCCACGTGTAAGTTTCATAAGGGGGTAACCCTTAGTCGAATCAAGAAGGGTACCTCCTCCACGTGTAAATTTGATAGGGGGTAAACTCTCGAATCAAGAAGGGTGCCTCCTCATTGTGTAAGTTTGATAGGGAGGTAAACTTTCGTTGAGTTGAGGAGGTTATCTCCTGCACACTTAAGTTTGATAGGGAATGGTATACCTATGTGGAGTTAGAGAATGTACCTCCTCCACATGTAAGATTGATAGGGGGATAAACCTTCGTCGAGTCCAGGAGGGTACCTTTCCCATGTGTAAATTTGATAAAAAGGGTAAACCATTGTCGAGTCATGGAGGGTACCTCCTCCACGTGCAAGATTTATAAGGGGGTAAACCTTCGTCGAGTCAAAGAGGGTACCTCCTTCATATGTAAGTTTGACAGAGGGGTAAACCTTCCATGAGTTAAGCAGGGTACCTCCTCCACGTTTAAATTTGATATGGGGATAAACCTTCGTCGAGTAATGGAGGATATTCCTCTACGTGTAAGTTTCAGTAGAGGGTTAACCATAGTCAAGTCAAGAAGGGTACCTTTTCCACGTGTAAATTTGATATGGGGGTAAGCCCTCGTCGAGCCAAGGAAGGTACCGCCTTCACGTGTAAATTTCGTATAGGGATAAACCTTCGAGTCAATGAGGACACCTCTTCCATGTGTAAGTTTGATAGGGGGTAAACCTTTGTTGTTATAAAAGGATACCTCATCCATGTGTAATTCTCGATCAGTCATGAAGGGTACCTCCTGTACGTATAATTTTGATAAGGAAGGGTAAACCTGCGTCGAGTCTTGGAGGGTACCTCTTTCAAGTGTAAGTTTAATAGGGGGTAAACCTTCGTCGAGTGAGGAAATGTAATTCCTCCACGTGTCAAAAGATTACCTCGCCCATGTGTAATTTTGATAGGGAGAAATACCGTCGTCGAGTTAAGGAGTATAACTCCTCTCCGTGTAATTTTGATACTTTGGTGTACCTTCGTTGAGTTAGGGAACGTAACTCCTCCACGTGTAAGTTTTTAATGGCGATAAACCTTCGTCGATTCAAGGATAGTACCTCTTCAACGTGTAAGTTTGATAAGCGGGTAAACCTTCGTCGATTTAAGGAGGGTACCTCCTCTACGTGTAAATTTGATATGGGAGTAAACCTTCGTCTTGTCACAGAGGGTACCTCATCCACGTGTAAGTTTAATTCGAGGGTTAAATTTAGTCGATTCAAGGAGGGGACCTCCTCCCTGTGTAAGTTTGATTTGGGGTTGAACCTTCGTTGAGTCATAGAGGGTACCTCTTCCACGTGCAAATCTGATTGATGGTAAACCTTCGTCGAGTCGAGGAGGATATCTCCTCTTTCACGCGTAAGTTTGATAGGGAGGGTATACCTAAGTTGAATTATGGAATTGTACCTCCTCCATGTGTAAGTTTGATAGGGTGATAAACCATCGTCGAGTCAAGGAGGGTCCTGAACGTGTAAATTTGATATGGGGGTAAACCTTTGTCTAGTAACGGAGGGTACCTCCTCCACGTGTAAGTTTGATTCGAGGGTTAAATTTAGTCGAGTCAAGGAGTGTACCTTTTCCACATGTAAGTTTGATATGGGGAGTAAACCATCGTCGAGTCAAGAATCTTACCGCCTTCACATGTAAATTTGATATTGGGGTAAACCTTCGAGTCAAGGAGGGTACCCCCTCCACATTTAGGTTTGATTAGGGGGTAAACCTTCGTTGAGTCAAGAAGGGTTCCTCCTCTACCTGTAATTCTGATAAGGGAGGGTAAACCTGCGTCGAATCTAGAAGGGTACCTTTTTCATGTGTACGTTTAATATAGGGTAAACCTTCGTCGAGTGAAGAAGGGTACCTCCTCCACGTGTAAGTTTGGTAAGAGGTGAACATTCGTTGTGTCTAAAGGATACCTCCTTCTTCTGTAATTTTGATAGGTACAAATACCGTAGTCGAATCAAGGAGTATAACTCCTCATCGTATAATTTTGATAGGGCAGTATATCTTAGGCAAGTTAGGGAATGTACCTTCTCCACGTGGAAGTTTAATATGTTCATAAACCTTCGATGAGTCAAGGACGTTACGTTCTCCACGTGTAAGTTTGATTGTTGGCTGTTAACCTTAGTCAAGTCAAAGAGGGTACCTCTTCAACGTTTGAATTTGGTATGGGGGTAAACTTCGTCGAGTCAAGGAGAGTAACTCCTCAACATGTAAGTTTGATGCGGTGGTAAACCTTTGTCGAATCAAGGAGGTTACCTCCTCCACGTGAAATTTTAATTGGGTGTTAAACCTCCGTTGAGTCAAGGAGGGTACCTTCTGCACGTGTAAGTTTGAAATGTGGGTAAACCTTCGTTGAGTAAAGGAGGGTACATCCTCCATGTGCAAGTTTCATATGGGACTAGACCTTAGTCGAGTAAAGAAAGGTACTTCTTCCGAGTGTAAATTTTGTAGGAGTAAACCATCGAATCAAGAAAGGTACCTCCTCAACGTGTAAGTTTCATTAGGGAGGGTAAACATTCGTTGAGTCAAGGAGCGTACCTTCTCTACGTGTAAGATTGACAAAGGGGTTAACCTTAGTTGAGTCAAGGAGAGTACCTCCTCCACGTGTAAATTTGATAGGGGGAAAACCTTTGTCGAGTCGAGGAGGACATCTCCACGCGTCAGTTTTATATGGGAGGGTATACCTAAGTCAAGTTAGTGAATGTACCTCCTCCACGTGTAACTTTGATAGAGGGATAATCTTTTGGCGAGTCGAGGAGGGTACCTCCTCCACGTCTACGTTTCATAAGGGCATAAACCTTCGTCGAATCAAGGAGGCTACCTTCTTCTTGTGTAAGTTTGATAGAGGGGTAAACCTTGGTTGATTCAAGGAGAGTACCTCCTCCATGTGTAAATTTGATACGGGGTTAAGCCTTCGTCGAGTCACGGAGGGTACATAATTGACATGTAAGTTTCATAAGGGGGTAAACCTTAGTCGAGTCAAGAAGGGTACCTCATCCTCGAGCAAATTTGATAAATAGAGGGTAAACCCTCTAGTCAAGGGAGGTTCCTCCTCAACGTGTAAGCTTGATTTCGGAGGGTAAACATTCGTTGAGTCAAGGAGTGTGCCTTCTCAATGTGTAAGTTTGATAGGGGGCTAAACCTTAGTCGAGTTAAAGAGGGTACCTCCTCCACGTGGAAATCTGATAGAGGTAGACCTTCGTCGAGTCGAGGAGGATATCTCCTCCACGCGTAAGTTTACTAGGGGAGGGTATACCTAAGTCAAGTTAGGGAATGTACCTCCTCCACGTGTAAGTTTGATAAGGGGGTAAACCTTCGTCGCGTCAAGGAGGGTACCTCCTCCACGTGTAAAGTTGATGTGGGGTCAAACCTTCGTCGAGTCACGAGGAGTAACTCCACGTGTAAATTTGACATTGGGGTAAACCTTCGTCGAGCCATGGAGGGTAACGACTTCACGTGAAAATCTGATATAGAGATATACCTTCGAGTCAAGCAGGGTACCTCCTCACGTGTAAGTTTGATTGGGTGGTAAACATTTGTTGAGTCAAGGAGGGTACATCTTCCACGTGTAAGTTTGATAGGGGGCAGTTAACCTGAGTCGAGCCAAAGATGGTACCTCTTCAACGTATAAATTTGATATTGGGGTACATCTTCGTCGAGTCAAGGAGGGAACCTCCTCAACGTGTAAGGTTGATAAAGAGGGTAAGCCTTAGTCGAGTGAAGGAGGATATCCCTTCCACACGTAAGTTTCATAAGGGGGGTAAAGCCTCGTCGAGTCAAAAAGGGTATCTCCTCCACGTGTAAGTTTCATAAGGAGGTAAACTTCGTTGAGTCAAGGAGGGTACTTCCTTCATGTGTAAGTTTGATATGAGGGGTAAACCTTCGTTAAGACAAGGAAGGTACCTCCTCTACGTGTACGTTTGATAGGGGGAGGTTAACCTTTGTCGAATGAAAGAGGGTACCTCCTCAACGTTCAAACTTCATGTGGGGGTAAACCTTGGTCGAGTCAGGGACGGTACTTCCCGAACGTGTATGTTTGATAAGGGGGGTAAATCTTCGTCGAATCAAGGAGGTTACCTCCTCTACGTGTAAGTTTGATAGGGGGTTAAACCTAAATTGAATCAAGGAGGGTACCTCCTCCACGTGTAAATTTGACAGGGGTAAACCTTGGTCGAGTCGAGGAGGATATCTCCTCCCCGCGTAAGTTTGATAGGGAGGGTATACCTAAGTCGAGTTAGGAAATTGTACCTCCTCCATGTGTAAATTTGATAGGGGGATAAACCTTCGTCGAGTGAAGGAGGGTACCTCTTCCAGGTGTAAGTTTCATAAGTGGGTAAAGCCTCGTCGAGTCAAGGAGGGTATCTCCTCCAACCTTCGTTGAGACAAGGAGGGTACCTCCTCCACGTGTTAGTTTGATTGGAGGGTTAACGTTAGTCGAGTCAAGGAGGGTACCTCCTCCACATGTAAATTTGAAATGGGGGTAAACCTTCGTCGGGCCAAGGAGGGTACTACCTTAACGTGTAAATTTGACATTGGGTTAAATTTGGAGTCAAGGTGGGTACCTTCTCTACGCGTAAGTCTGATAGGGGATGGTATACCTATGACGAGTTTGGGAATGTACTTCCTCCACGTGTAAGTTTGATAGGAAGATAAACGTTCAGCGAGTCAAGGAGGGTACCTCCTCAAGTGTAAGTTTCATACGGAGGGGTAAACTTTCGTTGAGTCAAGGAGTGTACCTCCTTCATGTTTAAGTTTGAAAAGGGAGTAAACCTTCGTCTAGTCATGGAGGGTACATCTTCCACGTGTAAATCTGATAGGGGTAAACCTTCGAGTCAAGAAGGCTTTCTCCTCACCGTGTAAGTATGATTACGGAGGGTAAACATTCGTTGAGTCAAGGAGGGTACCTTCTCTATGTGTAAGTTTCATAGGGGGGTTAACCTTAGTCGAGTCAAGGAAAGTACCTCCTCCACGTTTAAATATGATAGGGTATTAAGCCTTCGTCGTGTCGAGGAGGATATCTCGTCCACGCTTAAGTTTGATAGGGGAAGATATAGCTAAGTCGAGTTAGGGAATGTACCTCCTCCAAGTGTAAGACTGATAGGGGGGTAAACCTTCGTCGAGTCAAGGAAGGTATCTCTTCCAAGTGTAAGTTTGATAAAGGGGGTAAACATTCGTCGAGTCAAGGAGGGTACCTCCTTCATGTGTAAGTTTGATAGAGGGTAAACCTTCGTTGAGTCAAGCAGAGTACCTCCTCCATATGTAAGTTTGATAGGGGGATAAACCTTCGTCGAGTCAAGGAGGGTACCTCTTCCACGTGTAAGTTTCATAAAGGGGGCGGAGGGGGGTGGTAAAGCCTCGTCGAGTAGCGGAGATTATCTCCTCTACGTGTAAGTTTCATTGAAGGGTTAACCTTAGTCGAATCAAGAAGGGTACCTCCTCCACATGTAAATTTGACTTGGGGAAAGCCTTTGTCGAGCCAAGGAAGATACTGCCTTTACGTGTAAATTTGATATGGGGGAAAACCTTCGAGTCAAGGAGCGTACCTACCCCACGTATAGATTTGATAAGGGTAACCCTTCGTCCAGTCAAGAAGGGTAACTCCTCTACGTGTAAGTTTGATAAGGGAGGGTAAACCTGCGTCGAGTCTAGGAGAGTACCTCTTTCATGTTTAAGTTTAATATGGGGTAAACCTTCGTCGAGTGAAGAAGGGGACGTCCTCCACGTGTCAAAAGGATACTTCGTCCATGTGTAATTTTGATAGTAAGAAATCCAGTCGTCAAGTCAAGGAGTGTAACTCCTCACCGTGTAATTTTGATGGGGGGGGGGGGGGGGGGTTATCCCTTCGTCGAGTTAGGGAATGTAACTCTTCGTCATGTAAGTTTCATATTGTGATAAACCTTTGTCGAGTCAAGGGGGTTACCTCCTTCATGTGTAAGCTTGATAGGGGAATAAACCTTAGGCGAATCAAGGAGGGAAGTTCCTCCACATGTAACTTTCATAGCTGGTAAACCTTAGTCGAGTCAAGGAGGGTACCTCCTTCATGTATAAGTTTGATAGAGGGGTAACCCTTCGTTGATTGAAGGAGAGTACCTCCTCCACGTGTAAATTTGACTTGGGGGCAAACCTTCGTGGAGTCACAGTGGGCACATAATCAACGTGTAAGTTTCATAAGGGGATGAACCTTAGTCTAGTGAGGAAGGGTACCTCATCCGCGTATAAATTTGATAGAGGGTAAACCTTCTAGTCAAGAAAGGTACCTCCTCAACGTGTAAGTTTGATTAAGGAGGGTAAACATTCGTTGAGTCAAGGAGGGTACCTCCTTTTGATACGTGTACGTTTGACAGGAGGCGTAACTTTAGTCGAGTCATGGAAGGTACCTCATCCACGTGTAAATATGATAAGGTTAAACATTCGTCGAGTCGAGGAGGATATCTCCTCCACGCGTAAGTTTAATAGGGGATGGTATACCTAAGTCAAGTTGGGGAATGTACCTCCTCTACGTATACGTTTGATAAGGGGGTAAACCTTCGACGAGTCAAGGAAGATACCTCCTCCACGTGTATATTTGATATGAGGTAAACCTTCGTCGAGTCACGGAGGGTACCTCCTTCACGTGTAAATTTGACATGAGGGTAAACCTTCGTCGAGCGAAGGAGGGTACCGCCTTCACGTGTAAATGTGATGTGGGGGTAAACCTTCGAGTCAAGCAGGGTACCTCCTCACGTGTAAGTTTGATAGGGTGGATAAACATTCGTCGAGTCAGGGAGGGTGCCTCCTCCACGTGTAGGTTTGATAAGGGGTAAACCTTTGCCCAACCATGAAGGGTACCTACGCTACGTGTACCTCCTCCGCGTGTAAATTTGATAGAGGGTAAAATTTCGAATCAAGAAAGGTACCTCCTCAACGTGTAAGTTTGATTACGGAGGGTAAATATTCGTTGAGTCAGGGAGGATACCTTCTCTGCATGTAATTTTGATAGCGGGCTTAACCTTAGTCAAATCAAGGAAGGTACCTCCTCTACGTGTAAATATGATAGGGTATAACATTCGTCGAGTCGAGAAGGATATCTCCTCCATGCGTAAGTTTAACAGGGTTAGGTATACCTAAGTCAAGATTGGGAATGTACCTCCTTTACGTGTAAGTTTGATAAGGGGGTTAACCTTCGTCGATTCACGGAGGGTACCTCCTCCACGTGTAAATTTCATATGAAGGTAAACCTTCGTCGAGCCAAGGAGGGTACCGCCTTCACGTGTAAATTTGATATGGGGGTAAACCTTCGGGTCAAGGAGGGTACCTCCTCAACGTGTAAGTTTGATAGGGGGTAAACATTCGTTGAGTCAAGGAGGGTACCTCCTCAACGTGTAAGTTTGATAAAGGGGGTAAACTTTCGTCGAGTCAAGGAGGGTACGCCCTGCATGTGTAAGTTTGATAGGGGGCAGTTAACCTTCGTCGAGTCAAAGAGGGTACCTCCTCAACGTAGAAATTTGATAAAGGGAGAAAACCTTCATCGAGTCAAGGAGGGTACCTCCTCAACGCGTAAATTTGATAAAGGGGGTAAACTTTCGTCGAGTTAAGGAGGCTACGTCCTGCATGTGTAAGTTTCATATGGGGTTAAACCTTCGTTGAGTCAAGGAGGGTACCTCCCCCACGAGTAAATTTGATAGGGGTAAACCTTCGTCAAGTCGACAAGGATATTTTCTCCACGTGTAAGTTTGATAGGGAGGGTAGACCTAAGTCGAGTTAGGGAATTGTACCTCCTCCACGTGTAAGCTTGATAGGGGGATAAACCTTCGTCGCGTCGAGGAGAGTACCTATTTCACGTGTAAGTTTCATAAGAGGGTAAACCTTCGTCGAGTGAAGGAGGTAAATTACACCTTCATCGAGTCAAAGTGGGTACCTCCTTCATGTGTAAGTTTGTTATGAGGGGTAAACCTTCGTCGAGTCAAAGAGGGTATCTCTTCCACATGTAAGTTTCATAAGGGGGACAAATCTTCGTCGAGCAAAGGAAGGTACCTCCTTCATGTGTGTTTGATATGACGGGGAAACCTTCGTTGAGACAAGGAGGGTACCTCATCCACGAGTAAATTTGATATGGTGGTAATCTTTCGTCAAGTCACGGAGGGTACCTCCTCCACGTGTAAGTTTGATTGGAGGGTTAACCTTATTCTAGTCATGGAGGGTACCTCCTATACATGTAACTTTGAAATGGGGGTAAACCCTCGTCGAGCAAATGAGGGTATCGCCTTCACGTGTAAATTTGATATAGTGTTAAACCTTCGAGTCAAGGAGGGTACCTCTTCCACGTATAAGTTTGATAGAGAGTAAACCTTCGTTGTGTCAAAAGGATACTTCCTCTATGTGTAATTTTCATAGGGAGAAATACCGGCGTTGAGTCAAAGAGTATAACTCCTCACCGTGAAATTTTGATAAGGGAGTATACCTTCGTCGAGTTAGGGAATGTACCTCCTCCACGTGTAAGTTTCGTATGGGGATAAACCTTCAATGAATCAAGGATGGTACCTCCTCCACGTGTAAGTTTGATTAGAGGGTTAACCTTAGTCGGGTCAAGGAGGGTATCTCCTCCACATGGTCGAGCCAAGTAGGGTTCCGCCTTCACGTGTAAATTTATGGCGATAAACCTTCAAGTCAAGGAGGGTATCTCCTCCAGGTCTAAGTTTGATAAGGGGGAAACCTTCGTTGTGTAAATTTGATAGGGAGAAATACCGGCGGCGAGTCAAGGAGTATAACTCCTCACTGTGTATTTTTGATAGTGGGGTATACGTTCGTCAAGATAGAGAATGTACTTCATCTGCGTGTAGGTTTCATACGGGGATAATCCTTTGTTGAGTGAAGGAGGGTACCTCCTCCACGTGTAAGTTTGATAGGGGGCGGTTAACCTTAGTCGAATGAAAGAGGGTACCTCTTAAACGTTTAAATTTCATAAGGGGTAAACCTTCGTCGACTCAAGGAAGATACTTCCTCAACGTGTAAGTTTGATCACGGGGTAAACCTCCTTCGAGTCAGGGAGGTACCTTCTCCACGCGTAAGTTTCATAAGGAGGCAAAACCTTCATCTAGTCAAGGAAGGTAACTCCTCCACGTGTAAGGTTCATAAGGGGGGTAAACCTTCGTCGAGTCAAGGAGGGTTACTCCATGTGTAAGTTTCATAGATTGGTAAGCCTTAGTTGATTCAAGGAGAGTGCCTCCTCCACGTGTAAATTTGATATGGGGGTAAATCTTCGTTGAGTCACGGAGATTACCTCCTCTACGTGTAAATTTGATATGGGGGTAAACCTTCGTTGAGTCACGGAGAGTACCTCCTCCACGTGTAAATTTGATATGGGGTAGACTTTCTTCGAGCCAAGGATGGTACTGCCTTCACGTGTATATTTGCTATGGGGTAAACCTTCGAATCAAAGAGGATGTCTCCACACGTGTAACTTTGATAGGGGGGTAAACATTCGTTCAGTAAAGGAGGTTACCTCCTTCACATGTAAGTTTGATAAGGGGCGATTAACCTTAGTCAAGTTAAACAGGGTACCTGCTCAACGTGTATATTTGATATTGGGGTACACCTTCCTCGAGTCAGGGAGTGTACCTCCTCAACGTATATATTTGATTTGGGGGTCCACCTTCGTCGAGTCAAGGAGGGTATCTCTTCAACGTGCAAGTTTGATAAGGAGAGTAAACTTTCGTCGAGTCAAGGAAGGGATCTCCTCCACGTGTAAGTTTCATAACGGGGATAGTCCTTTATCGAGTGAATGAGGGTACCTCCTACACATGTAAATTTGATGTATGGGTAAACTTTCGTCGATTCACGGAGGGTGCCTCCTCCTCGTGTAAACTTGATAAGGGGGTAAACCTTCGTCTAGCCAAGAAGGGTACCGCCTTCATGTGAAAATTTGATGTGGGTTTAAACCTTCGATTCAAGCAGGGTAAATCCTCACGAGTAAGTTTGATAGGGGGTAAACATTCGTTGAGTCAAGTATGTTACCTGCTCCACGTGTAAGTTTGATAGGGGGAGGTTAACCTCAGTCGAGTCAAAGAGGGTATCTCCTCAACGTATCAATTTGTTATGGCGGTAAAACTTCAAGTCAAGGAGGGTACGTTCTCAACGTGTAGGTTTCATAAAGGGGGGTAAACCTTCATCGAGTCAAGGATGTTACCTTCTCCACGTGTAAGTGTCATAGGGGATAAACCTTCATTAAGTCAAAGAGGCTACCTCCTCCACTTGTATATTTGATAGTAGGTAAAGATTCGTTGAGTCGAGGAGGATATCTCCTCCATGCGTAAGTTTGATTGGCGGGCTTACCTAAGTCGAGTTACGGAATTGTACCTCATCCAAGAGTAAGTTTGAGAGGGGGATGAACCTTCGTCGAGTTAAGGAGGGTACCTCTTCCATCTGTAAGGTTTATAAGGTGGATAAATCTTCGTCAATTCAAGGACGGTACGTCTTCCATGTGTATGTTTCATGAGGAGGGTAACCCTATGTTTAGCCAAGGAGGGTACCGCCTTTATGTGTAAATTTGATATGTGGGTAAACCTTCGAGTCAAGAAAGGTACCTCCTCCTCGTGTAAGATTAATAGGGGGTAAACCTTCGTTGTGTTAAAAGCATACCTCTTCCATATGAAACATTGATCTTGAGAAATACCGGCGTCGAGTCACGGAGTATAAATCCTTCCCGTATAATTTTGATAAGGAGGTATACCTTCCTCGAGAAAGGGAATATACTTCCTCCACGTGAAAGTTTCATCTGGAGATAAACTTTCGTTTTGTCAAGGAGGGTACCTCCTCCAAGTGTAGGTTTGATAGGGGGCGGTTAACCTTAGTCGAGTCAAAGAGGGTACCTCCTCAACGTATATATTTGATATGGGGGTAGACCTTCGTCGAGTCAAGGAGGGTACCTCCTTAACGTGCAAGTTTGATGAGGAAGGTAAACTTTCGTCGAGTCAAGGAGGGTATCTCCTCCACGTATAAGTTTCATAACATGGGTAATCCTTAATCGAGTGTAGGAGGGTATCTCCCCCACTTGTAAATTTGATATGAGGTAAACCTTCGATTCAAGCAGGGTACATAAAGTGGGTAAACCTTCGTCGAGTCAAGGATGTTACCTTCTCTAAGTGTGATAGGGGAATAAACCCTCATTGAGTCTAAGAGGGTACCCCCTCCACGTGTAAATCTATCAGGGGGTAAACCTTCTTCGAGTTGAGGAGGATATCGCCTCCATGCGTAAGTTTGATTTGGGGGGTTTACCTAAGTCGAGTTACGAAATTGTACCTCATCCATGTGTAACTTTGAAAGAGGGATAAACCGTCGTCGAGTCAAGGAGGGTACCTCTTCCATCTGTAAATTTCATAAGGTGGATAAATCTTCGTCGATTGAAGGACGGTACCTCTTCCACGTGTAAGTTTCTTAAGGAGGGTAAACCTTTGTCTAGCTAAGAAGTGTAGAGCCTTTATGTGTAAATTTGATATGGTGGTAAACATTCGAGTCAACGAGGGTACCTCCTCCACGTGTAAGTTTGATAGGGGGTAAACCTTCGTTGTGTAAAAAGTATACCTCGTCCATATGTAATTTTGATCGGGAGAAATACCGGCGTCGAGTCACGGAGTATAACTCCTCACCGTGTAATTTTGATAAGGGTGTATACCTTCGTCGAGAAAGGGAACATACCTCCTCCACGTGTAAGTTTCATATGGAGATAAACCTTCGTTTTTTCAAGGAGGGTACCTCCTCCACGTGTAAGTTTGATAGGGGGCGCTTAACCTTAGTCGAGTCAAAGAGAGTGCCTCCTCAACGTATATATTTGATATGAGGGGTACACCTTCGTCAAGTCAAGGAGGGTACCTCCTCAACGTGCAAGTTTGAAAAGGAGGGTAAACTTTCGTCGAGTCAAGGAAGGCACTCCTATACGTGTAATGTTCATAACGGGAGTAATCCTTTATCGAGAGTAGGAGGGTACCTACTCCTCTTGTAAATTTGATATGTGGATAAACATTTGTCGATTCACGGAGGGTACCTCCTCCTCGTGTAAATCTAATATGGGGGTAAACCTTCGTCTAGCCAAGAAGGGTACCGCCTTCATGTGAAAATTTGATATGGGAGTAAACCTTCGATTCAAGCAGGGTACATCCTCACGAGTAAGTTTGATAGAGGGTAAACATTCGATGAGTCAAGGATGTCACCTCTTCCACGTGTAAGTGTCATAGGGGGATAAACCTTCATCGAGTCAAAGAGGTTACCTCCTCCACTTGTAAATTTCAGAGTGGGTAAAAATTTGTCGATTCGAGGAGGATATCTTCTCCACGCGCAAGGGGTAAATCTTAAACCCTCGTTGAGTCAAGGAGGGTACCTCCTCCACGTGTAAATTTATCAGGGGGTAAACCTTCGCCGAGTTGAAGAGGGTATCTCCTGCATACGTAAGTTTGCTTGCGGAGTTTACCTAGATTAAGTTACGAAATTGAACCTCACCAAGTGTAAGTTTGAGAGGGGGATAAACCTTCGTCGAGTCAAGGAGGGTACCTCTTCCATCTGTAAGTTTCATAAGGTGGATAAATCTTCGTCGATTCAAGGACGGTACCTTTTCCAAGTGTATGTTTCATAAGGAGGGTAACCCTATGTGTAACCAAGGAGGGTACAGCCTTTGTGTAAATTTGATATGGGGGTAAACCTTCGAATCAACGAGGGTACCTCCTGCACGTATAAGTTTGATAGGGGGTAAACCTTCGTTGTGTTAAAACTATACCTCCTTCATATTCAATTTTGATCGGGAGAAATACCGGCGTCGAATCACGAAGTATAACTCCTCACCGTGTAATTTTGATAAGGGTGTATACCTTCGTCGAGAAAGAGAAAGTACCTCCTCGACGTGTGAGTTTCGTATGGAGACAAACCTTCGGTTTTTCAAGGAGGGTACCTCCTCCAAGTGTATGTTTGATAGGGGGCGGTTAACCTTGGTCGAGTCAAAGAGGGTACCTCCTCAATGTATAAATTTGATATGGGGGTACACCTTCGTCGAGTCAAGGAGGGTACCTCCTCAACGTGCAAGTTTGATAAGGAGGGTAAACTTTCGACGAGTTAAGGAGGGTATGTCCTCCATGTGTAAGTTTCATAACATGGGTAATCCTTTATCGAGTGAAGGAGGGTACCTCCTCCACCTGTAAATTTGATATGGGGGTTAAACCTTCGTCTAGCCAAGCAGAGTACCGCCTTCATGTGAAAATCTGATATGGGGATAAACCTTCGATTCAAGCAGGGTACATCCTTACGAGTAAGTTTGATAGGGGGTAAACATTCGTTGAGTCAAGTATGTTACCTGCTCCACGTGTAAGTTTGATAGGGGGAGGTTAACCTTAGTCGAGTCAAAGAGGTTACCTCCTCAACGTATAAATTTCTTATGCCGGTAAACCTTCGTCAAGTTATGGAGGGTACGTCCTCAACGTGTAGGTTTCATAAAGGAGGTAAACCTTCGTCGAGTCAAGGATGTTACCTTCACGTGTAAGTGTGATAGGGGGTTAAATCTTCATTAAGTCAAAGAGGCTACTTCCTCCACATGTAAATTTGATAGTGGGTAAAGATTCGTCGAGTCGAGGAGGATATATCTCCTCCACGCGCAAGGGGTTAAACCTTCGTTGAGTCAAAGGGGTACCTCCACCTCGTGTAAATGTATTAGGGGGTAAACCTTCGACGAGTTGAGGAGGATATCTTCTCCATGCGTAAGTTTGATTGGGGAGTTTACCTAAGTCGAGTTACGGAATTGTACCTCACCCAAGTGTAAGTTTGAGAGGGGGATAAACCTTCGTCGAGTCAAGGTGAGTACATCTTCCATCTGTAAGGTTCATAAGGTGGATAAATCTTCGTCAATTCAAGGACAATATGTCTTCCACGTGTAAGTTTCTTAAGGATTGTAAACCTTCGTCTAGCCAAGGAGGGTTCCGCCTTTATGTGGAAATTTGATATGGAGGTAAACCTTCGAGTCAACGAGGGTACCTCCTCCACGTGTAAGTTTGATAGGGGGTAAACCTTCGCTGTGTTAAGAATATACCTCCTCTATATGTAATTTTGACTGGGAGAAATACCGGCGTCGAATCATGGAGTATAACTCCTCACCGTGTAATTTTGATAAGGGGGTATACCTTCGTCGAGAAAGGGAATGTACCTCCTCCACGTATGAGTTTCATATGGAGATATATCTTCGTTTTGTCAAGGAGGGTCCCTCCTCTACTTATATCTTTAATATGGGGTCAACCTTGGTCGAGTCAAGGAGGGTATGTCCTCCACGTGTAAGTTTCATAATGGGGGTAATCCTTTATCGAATGAAGGAGGGTACCTCCTCCATGTGTAAATTTGATATGTCGGTAAACCTTTGTCGATTCACGGAGGGTACCTTCTCCTCGTGTAAATCTAATATGGGGGTAAACCTTCGTCTTGCCAAGAAGGGTACCGCCTTCATGTGAAAATTTGATATGGGAGTAAACCTTCGATTCAAGTAGGGTGCATCATCACGAGTAAGTTTGATAGGGAGTAAACATTCGTTGAGTCAAGTATGTTACCTGATCCACGTGTAAGTTTGATAGGGGGCGATTAACTTTAGTCGAGTCAAAGAGGTTACCTTCTCAACGTGCAAGTTTGATATGGGGTAATCTTTCGTTGAGTCAAGGAGGGTATCTCCTCCAAATGTAAGTTTCATAACGGGGGTAATCCTTTATCGAGTGTAAGAGGGTACCTTCTCCAGGTGTAAATTTGATATTGGGTAAAGATTCGTCGAGTCGAGGAGGATATCTCCTCCACGCGCAAGGTGTTAAACTTTCGTTAAGTCAAGGAGGGTACCTCCTCCACGTGTAAATTTATTAGGGGGTAAACCTTCGTCGAGTTAAGACGATATCTCCTGCATGCGTAAGTTTGATTGGGAGTTTACCTAAATTAAGTTACGGAATTGTACCTCATCCATGTGTAAGTTTGCGAGGGGGATAAACCTTCGTCGAGTCAAGGTGGGTACCTCATCTATCTGTAAGGTTCATAAGGTGGATAAATCTTCGTCGATTCAAGGACAATATGTCTTCCACGTGTAAGTTTCTTAAGGAGGGTAAACGTTCGTCTAGCTAAGGAGGGTCCCGCCTTTATGTGGAAATTTGATATGGAGGTAAACCTTCGAGTTAACGAGGGTAACTCCTCCACGTGTAAGTTTGATAGGGGGTAAACCTTCGCTGTGTTAAAAGTATACCTCGTCCATATGTAATTTTGATCGGGAGAAATACCGGCGTCGAGTCACTAAGTATAACTCCTCACCGTGTAATTTTGATAAGGGGGTATACCTTCGTCGAGAAAGGGAATGTACCTCCTCCACGTGTAAGTTTCATATAGAGATAAACCTTCGTTTTGTCAAGGATAGTACCTCCTCCAATTGAAAGTTTGATAGGTGGCGGTTAACCTTAGTCGAGTCAAGGAGGGTACCTCCTCAACGTGCAATGTTGATAAGTAGGGTAAACTTTCGTCGAGTCAAGGAGGGTATCTCCTCCATGTGTAAGTTTCATAACGGGGGTAATCTTTTATGGAGTGTAAGAGGGTACCTCCTCCACTTGTAAATTTGATATGTGGGTAAACCTTCGTCTATTCAAGGAGGGTACGTCCTCGTGTAAATTTGAGATGGGGGTAAACTTTCGATTCAAGTAGGGTACATCCTCAAGAGTAAGTTTGATAAGGGGTAAACATTCGTTGAGTCAGGGATGGTGCCTCCTCCACGTGTAAGTTTGATAGGGGGCGATTAACCTTAGTCGAGTCAAAGAGGCTACCTTCTCACGTATATATTTGATATGGGGTACACCTACGTTGAGTCAAGGAGGGTACCTCTTCCATCTGTAAGGTTCATAAGGTGGATAAATCTTCGTCGATTCAAAGACGGTTTGTCTTCCACGTATAAGTTTCATAAGGAGGGTAAACCCTCGTCAACCCAAGGAGGGTACCGCCCTTATGTGTAAATTTGATATGGGGGTAAACCTTCGAGTCAACGAGGATACCTCCTCCACGTGTAAGTTTGATAGGGGGTAAACCTTCGTTGTGTCAAAAGTATACCTCCTCTATATATAAATCTATTGAGAGAAATACTGGCGTCGAGTCACAGAGGACAATTCCTCACCGTGTAATTTTGATAAAGGGGTATACCGTCGCCGAGAAAGGGAATGTAGCTCCTCCACGTGTAAGTTTCATATAGAGATAAACCTTCATTTTGTCAAGGAGTGTACCTCCTCCAAGTGTAAGTTTGATAGGGGGCGGTTAACCTTAGTAGAGTCAAAGAGGGTGCCTCCACAACTTACATTTTTGTTATTGCGGTAAACCTTCGTCAAGTCAAGGGGTTTCATCCTCAACGTGTAGGTTTTATAAAGGGGATAAACCTTCGTCGAGTCAAGAATGGTACCTTCTCCACGTGTAAGTGTGATAGGGGGTTAAATCTTCATTGAGTCAAAGAGGCTACCTCCTCCACGTGTAAATTTGATAGTGGGTAAACTTTCAGGTCAAGGAAGGTACCTCCTCAAAGTGTAAGTTTTATTACGGAGTGTAAACATTTGTTGAGTCAAGGAGGGTACCTGCTCTACGTGTAAATTTGATATGGGTAAACCTTCGTCGAGTGGAGGAGGATATCTCCTCACTTGTAAGTTTAATAGGAGAGGGTATACTAAGTCGAGTTAGGGTATGTACCTCCACCACGTGTAAGTTTCATAACGAGGGTAAACCTTCCTCGAGTTAAGGAGCATACCACCTCCACGTGTAAATTTGATATGGGGGTATACCTTCGTCGAGTCACGAGGGTACCTCCTCCAAGTGTAATTTTGATATGGGTATAAACCTTCATCCAGCCAAGGAGGATACTGCCTTCACGTGTAAATTTGAAGGAGGGTACGTCCTCCACATGTAAGTTTGATACGAGGTAAACCTTCGTCATGTCAAAGGGATACCTCCTCTATGTGTAATTTTAATAGGGAGAAATACCGTCGTCGAGTGAATGAGTATAACTCCTCACCGCGTAATTTTGATAGGGGTTTATACCTTCGTCGAGTTAGAGATTGTACCGCCTGTACGTGTAAGTTTCATATGGGGATAAACTTTCGTTAAGGAGGGTACCTCCTCGCGTGTAAGCTTGATAAGGGGGAAAGATATGTAGAGTGAATTAGGAGGCTACTTCCTCCACATGTAAGTTTGATAGGGGTACATCCTCCATGAGTAGTTTCATAAGGGGGTAAACTTTAGTTGAGTCAAGAAGGATACCTCCTCCATGTGTAAGTCTCCTAGAGGGGGTAAACCCTCTTCCAGTCAAGGAAGGTACTTCCTTTGTGTGTAAGTTTGGTTGAAGGGTAAATCTTCGTTGATTCAAAGGAGAGTATCACCTCAACGGATAAATTTGATATGGGGTTAAACCTTCTTCGAGTGAAGGAGGGTACCTCCTCCACGTCTAAATTTATTAGGGGTAAACCTTCGTCGAGTTCAGGAGGATATCTCCTCCATGCGTAAGTTTGACTGGGGAGTTTACCTAAGTCGAGTTACGGAACTGTACCTCATCCATGTGTAAGTTTGATAGGGGGATATACCTTCCTCGAGTCAAGGAGATTACCTCTTCCATCTGTAAAGTTCATAAGGTGGATAAATCTTCGTCGATTCCTGGACTGTACCTCTTCCACGTGTAAGTTTCTTAAGGAGGGTAAACCTTCGTCGAGTCAAGGAGGGTACCCCCTTCATGTGTAAGTTTGATATCAGGGAAAACCTTCGTTGAGACAAGGAGGGTACTTCCTCCATGTGTAAATCTAATAAGGGGGTAAACCTTCGTCGAGTCACGGATGGTACCTCCTCTACGTGTAAGTTTGATTGGAGGGTTAACCTTAGTCGGGTCAAGGAGGGTACTCCCTCCACATGTAAATTTGAAAAGGGGTAAATCTTCGTCTAGCCAAGGAGGGTACCGCCTTTATGTGTAAATTTGACATGGAGGTAAATCTTCGAGTCAACGAGGGTACCTCCTCCACGTGTAAGTTTGATAGGGGGTAAACCTTCGCTGTGTTAAAAGTATACCTCCTCCATATGTGATTTTGATCGGGAGAAATACCGGCGTCGAGTCACTAAGTATAACTCCTCACCGTGTAATTTTGATAGGGGTGTATACCTTCGCCGAGAAAGGGAATGTACCTCCTCCACGTATAAGTTTCATATGAATATAAACCTTCGTTTTGTCAAGGAGGGTAACTCCTCCAAGTGTAAGTTTGATAGGGGGCGCTTAACCTTAGTCGAGTCAAAGAGGGTACAATCAAGTTGGCCGATACTCAAATTAATTTCCTTCTTACTGACGCCTCTTCGTTAGTATTACTCATGTGTTGGTGGGAGGTTAGTCGTTTAAGCATAAAAACAATAGATTTAATGAAGTAATTAACCGTTCATATATTCTATTTCAATTGTTGCTTATTTCATACAGCTGGAAAGACAAAAAGTTGGTTGTCGCCATTTAACACAACTGAGCATGGAAATCTATACCAGCGTGAATAATTCATATAGACATTTTCCTTTACATATCGTATAAGTATACATTGTGCACTGCATAATGTTGACACTGTTTTTTAAGCAATAATAATCATCAAATAATAAACACAATTGAAAATCGATTTTTAAGTACTATCTGATACAACGTGCAGAGTATCCCCGTAGGGTTGTGGACATAGTTCAGTAGCTGGCTAGTCGTCTCGTCTCCCAGTTGCCTCAATGACAATTAAGTCTGTTCCTTTAGACAACATGAAGCAGTGTGGACGTTTCTTTCAATATAAATAACACAACACAAATAAAATATCAATTGACTCTACATATAACTACTGCTTGTTTTCATTTACATTATGACTAAACATATGCGAATGTAAATAGAAATACATTTGCATTTCCGGTCTTCAGCTTTCAAAGAATGATTTTGATTTGTTAGATAAAAACAGCATATCACACAAAGTACAACAAAGGATCTTATTCTCTGTAAATTTTATGGTAGATTTGAATATCCTACAATTACCATTGACTTTCCCGTTTTCTGTGGTAGGTTTATCACTCTTCCAAATTGCGTTACTGGAATCATCACAAAATGCTTGTCTTTGAATTGCTCTTCTTTTTATCTATTTCTCGCCCACCATGGCCGCCATTTCTAGTCTTCCACGTCTCGCCTCGCAGAACAGATGTGTTCCTACGCTCTGTATTTCATGTCTGTGTTGCCTGATGTTGTAGTGTTTACTAGTCTTTTCGGTAAGTCAGATTTTACTTAGCATTGTAGGAATATTTGTATGTATTTTCCTTCTGGGCTTCTTTGAGGTCTCTCCGCGTATCAATACGTATGAAGGATTACACAACTCATACCTAGATCATTTTGGTTTCGTTTAGAATGCCATGAATAACATTTTTTCAGCCTTTGTCTTCTATATTCACATATCTAAATTTGGTGTAGTATGTTTACTAGTGTTAAATATGTGAACTACTGCTACTGGTAGCCTTGTACGTTCGTTTCGTTTTTTTTGGTTTTTTTTTTTGTAACTATAAGGGGTGTTTTTCTTTCGGTGAAATGTTCACCAAAGGAAGTGTTTTTTAAACTTATTTGTCCGTATGTTTAGGGATGGGATCAGAATAAACATGCTTGCCAGTCAGGCAAGCCATAACCACATGCACAGTGACATTGCGCTGGGTAATATGCGGTCATATCTGTTCCGACCACAGCGTCGTACCAGCTACTGACCTGTACGGAGCTGTTGCCGTTCGTTCAGAGCTAGGTTGTAGCTATTCCTCCCTGCGTTGTTGTTGTATAGCGTTAAGGGTTTTTGAAAGTATAGTGCAATATAACGCAATATAGTATTACAATAGTTTCACCATATGGTAGACTGTATGCAGTAATACAAAATAGGGTATCTAGGCATATCAGTCTAACATTCACATGCAAACAAGCAGTCATAAATCTGTTTGAAATAGAAAAAAATATAAAGAATTGAATGGATTTAAGATAATCAAGTCTTACAAATTAAGATAATTCTTTGAAAGCTTAAGAATCTGAAATGCCAAAGTATTTTTATCTACATATACACATATTGTCATACTCGATGGAAATGTACGGTCAATTAGATTTTATAAAAAATTTATTTAAAATCCAAGAAGAGAACAAACAAGAGAAAACATGCAATCAATATTATAAAGCAGAAAATAAAATAAACGTAGAGCAATCTTGTACTGTCTGCCTGACAATTCAGTAAATAGATAATACAATTTCCAAATACTGCACCTCATAACATCTGAAACGATGCCAGAATTGATATTGAAACAACTCGAACAAGAATCGCATAACATTGTTTGCATACAATAACTTTAGATTTTGAATTGTTGAAAACTGATGGAAATTTTCTTGTGAAAAATACATACTGTATTTCGTTATATTCAAACATTTTCCATAAGATTTTTTGTAACTATGTTCAAGATTCTGTATTTCTATTCGATGTTATGTAATATCCTCATTCTAATGAAAATTTATTTGCTTCGCTATGTTAGGAACATACAACTCTTTATACTTACGTTTGTCTTTTGCAAAATTTCATAAACATTAGCATATCCACAGTTTAGTAATGAAATATTTACTTCCAATTCCTTATAACTTATTCTTGCATTTTTTTTTTTTTTTTTTAAACTATTCGCCATTTCCCGCGTTAGCGAGGTAGCGTTAGGAACAGAGGACTGGGCCTTTTTTGGAATATTCTTGCATTTATGGAACAATATCTATCTATAGATATTTATGGTAATGTATACATAGACAGTATCCTCTGTGGATGAAGATAACGATTACAATGGTCGACTAACAATCAAAATGTACCTCAGATGGTGTAAAGGAGAAAGCTGCAAACCATTGAAACAAGTGACTGCTGTAGTATGAGCAAATATCTGAGCAGCAAGGCAACTGAACTCTATCATTCGTTAGTAATCAAGTTGATCGATGCTTGAATTATTCATTTCCTTATTACTGACGACTCTTCGTTATCATTGCTCAGTTGCCATGTGTTGTTGGGAGATGAGTCGATTAATACAGCATAAAAACAAAGGTACAGTGAAACAATTCACTTTTCATATTCTGTTTCAATTGTTGCTTATTACATACAGCTGGGAAGACGAACAAAAAAGTTGGTTGCCGCCATTTAACACAATTGTTCATGGAAATCCATACCTGCGTAAATAATTCATATACATACATTTTACTTTACACTGTATAACGACACTGTATAAATACAATTAAAAATCAATATTTAGGTACTATCTAACACAACGTGCAGAGTATCCCCGAAGGGTGTGGAAGTAGTTCAATAGTTAGCTAGTCATCTCGTCTCCCAGTTGCCTCAATGACAATTAGGTCTATTCCTTTAGACAACATGAAGCAGTGTGGAGGTTCTTTCAATATAGATAACACAACCACACATAGAATATCAATTGACTCTGCATATAACTACTGCCTGTTTTCATTTTCATTGAGTATGACTAACTGAACATATGTGCATATTCTCACTGACCATGGCCGCCATTTGTAGTCTTCCACGTCTCGCCTGACGAGACAGATGTGTTCCTACGCTCTGTATTTCATGTCTGTGTTGCCTGATGTCGTAGTGTCTACTCGTCTTTTCGGTAAGTCAGACTTTACCTTCTTTGAGGTCTCTTTCCGCGTATCAATATGTAGGAAGGATTACAGAACTCGTACCTAAATCATTTTGGTTTCGTTTAGAATGCCATGAATAACATTTTTTTCAGCCTTTGTCTTCTATATTCACATATCTAAATTTGGTGTAGTATGTTTACTAGTGTTAAATATGTGAACTACTGCTACTGGTAGCCTTGTACGTTCGTTTCGGGGTTTTTTTTTTGTTTTTTTTTTGTAACTATAGGGGTGTTTTCTTTCGGTGAAATGTTTACAAAAGTGTTTTTTAAACTTAATGCAGTACTTTGCTATTTCTCCGTATGCTTAGGGATGGGATCAGGATAAACATGCCAGTCAGGCAAGTGACATTGCGCTGGGTAATATGCGGTCATATCTGTTCCGACCACAGCGTCGTACCAGCTACTGACCTGTACGGAGCTGTTGCCGTTCTTTTAGAGCTAGATTGTAGCTATTCCTCCCTGCGTTGTTGCTACCCATGCTTCAGTGAGGAGGTTTCAGGAGACTAGAGCAGAGGTATGGTGCAGGTCACTGATCCACTCTGAGTAAAACTCAATTTGCTGACACAAGTCTTGTCGTGATGAAAAGGTTAGGATGACCTCACGGCGCTGGCTCGGTAGCTGCCAGCTGGTTATCTGTTTCTCATGTTGTCAGTGTCCCCTATACGAAGCCACTTCATCCGTTTTCACACCAGCAGGCCACAATAATAGTACATTAACCAATATGATTATCTGCCTCTGGGGAGGTTAGGTATGGTTTCATAGATTAAGTTCGGCTGAGCGGGAAGATACTCCACTAGATCATGGTGAGGTAGGGTAGGCTCGGTCACCTGCAAAGCCGTGGCTACTATAGTGTCACTGTGAGGTGGCCCAGAAAATGGCCGGTGAGTGGTGGCTACTGTACCGAGTTATTGTGAGGTAGGCTAGGGTCGGCTGGCCGGGCAATGCCTGCTTGTCTAATGGATCGTGGTGAGGTAGGCTACGGTGAATTGGAGAGACGAGAGGTTGGTGCTCAGAGGTCGCACGGTCAATCTCCCTGATAATGTGTTCTCCATAAGACACATCGCACATGAAGTTGTCCTGTCCTCAAACACCATGAAGTGGAATAGAAGATGTGCAGTGAGCGGTAACCTTAACGAATTGATATAAGTTGTGTGAAAAGGAGTGGGACATGGCAGCAATGATGGAAGTATAGAAAAACTGTACATGGGTGAGCCTGATTTGATAAAGTACGCAACATATCTCGAAATATAATCATCATTGTAACACATTTTCATTTAGATATGTAGATTATTCATGTTATGAAATTAGGTTTATAAACATATAAACTTGATAATTAAAATATAAAATTCTCAATTTAGGTAACCTTGTGAACATGCTTGTTTTATTGTTGGCAGAGAGAACATGAGCGGCAGAGGCAAACCCCCTCCAGCGAACGTGATGGGCATAAGACGTCTCCCCGTTGAGCGGCAGGCGAATTTTGCACGACAAAGGAGCACACCAGAGAACTACAGCGAGGAATGGACTGAGGGAACACCACACATTCCCAGCGAAACTTAGATTCTAGTCTGAAGCAGTGTTCACGGAGGACATGTTTATCCAACTCTGGAGGAGGAACTGCGCCTGGTAGGGAGTTAATGATTTGTCTTACCTAGAAAGTCTTCCTAATGATAATAAAAAAATTCATGCGGATAGCCTAATTTTAATGATATACTGTTTATACACCACAAATGATAGAACACCTGCCGAACCACTAAAACGTTAAAATCGCACAGTTTTCCATAGGCACAAATGACCGCGCCAACATGAGCGAGGGGGCCCGGTTATGTCACTTTACCTAGGGCATCTACAGGAAAGTGACATTACATGGCCTGGGTGACGTTTCAACATGGGAGGTCGCTTTACTGCAACGACTGTAGCAGTAACTGCTGGAGGATCGTTTCTTGCCGTCTCTGCTGGCGAAGGGTCTACCACAAGTACCCCGTCCACACTGCTCGTGTTGTTCAACAATGGACCTTAGGAACAAGACGTCCTACAGCTCCTGGAGAACGCCACGAAAGGAACAGACCTAATTTGTTTGGGCAGAAATGGTGTACACCTGGAAACCGGGAGACGAGATTACTAGTCATCAACTACTGAACCACGTCCACACCATTCCGGGATACTCTACACGTTGGACGTTATATTAAATGCTTCCTAAAAATTTTCATTTTGTCTTTATAAATTGATGTTTATTATTGCTTAAGCATTAGTGTCAATAATATGCAGAGGACAGTGTATACTTATACGATACGTAAAGGAAAATATATTTATTCACACTGATATGGAGGGTTTTTCATGACCAGTTGTCAGTTAAAATTCGGTCACCAACTATTTTTGTTTATCTTTCCAGCTGTATTGAATGATAAACGATTAGTAGCGGTTGTTTCATTATATCTATTGTGTTTATGGCAACGGAGCAGTGTGGTACGAAGGAAGAATCGTCAGTAAACAAAGAAATTGATAATCTGAGTATCGGCCAACTTAACTACTGACGAATGATGGAGTGTATCAAAATCGTGCTTATGACAAATCTATAGTGATAGGATTAATCATGCGAACATCATATGATGTGGATATCTTGTAGCATAATTGTTCAGTTGCCTTGCTGCTCATACACTTGACCATACTACAACAGCACTTGCAGCCTTCTTCTACCTCCAGCTTCACACATATTACACCTTCTCTAACTAAAATGTCAGAGATACATTTTGATAGGATGAATGTGGATGAATGTGTTTAGTCGACCATCGTAGAAGTTGATGGTTTAGAGAAATATCCATATACCATAAAATTACGGTTATACATAAAGTAAGGGTAAATTTGGTAGACTTAACTGTACCAAAAAAAAAAAAAATGTTATAAGAAGGAATTGGAAGCGAACATTTCAGTACGATATAGAAACTGTGGGATACTTTGTGCCTGTTTATGAAATTTTGCAAAAAGACAAATATGATTATAAAGATAGACTTGTATGTTCCCTACAGTACGTAAGAAATTTTCATTAGAATGAGGGTATTGCATAACATCGAAAAGAAATGCAGAATCTTGAACATTTTAGAGATACGAAAGAAAATCGTATAGAAAATGTATAAAGATCACTAAGTGCTTTACTACATCGCTTCTTACATATACAGAATGTGTTTCTCAAGAATTTTCCATAGGTACTCGATTCAAAATCGTAAGTTTACAAGCAATGGCATGCGGGTCTTGAATGAGTTGTCAAAATTAATTTTTTGGCACCATTTTAGATGTTACTAGGTGTTGTATTCGGAAATCATGTCATTTATTCATTGAACTGTCAGACAGACAGAATAAGATTACTCTATGTTTACTTCTTTTTGTGCTTTATACTTATGATTACATATGTTCCCTTGTTTCATCGTTGACTGAGTGTTTGAATGTAAATGTAATGTTCATAAATTATCAACTGACGCTGCATATTACTGCCTGTACATATCAGGTTCTTAAGCTTTGAAAGAATTACATTGATTTGTAAAACAATCATTTTGCATCCATGTACCATACACTATTGAATTCTTTAAGAACTATGTTTAAGTCTGTGTTTATATTTCTAGCTTGTGTTTGCATGTGACTGCTATTCTTTGATAACCCATTTTGTATTACTGCATGCATAAGTACATATGAGTACATATAAGTACATATACTCTACCATGAGGGGAAAGCAATAGGTTCTGAGATATGCTTAGCAATACTATATTGCACCAAATAAATAAAAACACGATCATTTGTTTCATTTTATTATGGTAAGAGTATTAGGGAAATGAATGTTTTAGAATAAGTTTGTATCACGTTTTTCGATGCATAAGCAAAACATGTCACACGAAGTAGAACAAAGGACTTTATTCTCTGCAAAAATCATGTCTTAATTGAATATATTACAATCACTTTTGATTTACTCATTTACTCTGGTAGTTTAGGTTGATTTTTCCTATTTTCTAATAGTTTTTAGTCGCTCTTTCAGATGTCGCTACTGCTATCACAAAATTCGTATGTCAGTGTTTATATTGCACTTCTGTGTCTATGACCATGGCTGCTACTTGTAGTCTTGTAATGACTCTTCTTTTAGATAAGTCAGACTTTACTTAGCATTATGGCAATGCTTTTTTTTTACTTTTTCCTTGACAAGTGGGCTTTTTTGAGCTCTTATTCCGAGTATCAATACGTAGGAAGGATTACACACCTCCTAGCTAGGGTACCATTCTGGTTTCGTTTAGAATGCCATGTTCAAATCTGTTTTTCAGCATTTCTATCATCAGTTTACCTTCACTTCTTTCTTCGGATTATTCATATGTATTTAAATTTGGTGTAGTATGTCTATTAGCGTTAAATATGTGAAATACTGATTCTGGTAGCCTTGTACGTTCGTTTTTTTTTAGTTGTAGAGCAGTGTTTATAGTTTTTCACCAGATAATTGCTTACAAAGGAAGTATTTTCTAAACTTAATGCAATACTTTGCGATTTGTCCGTATGCTCAGAGCTTGGATGAGGTTGAATATACTTGCTAGTCAGGCAATCCACCACAGCCCCCTAGCAACAGTAGCCATAACTACATGCGCACTGACACTGCGCAGGGCAATGTGCAGTCGTACCAGCTATTGACCTGTACGGAGCTGTTCTTTCAGAGATAGTTTGTATTTATTCCTCCCCTGTTTTGTTTTGAAGTTTTTTAAAAGATATTGTTCATCAATATCTTTTTATAAAGTAATTTTACGCAAAATCGATATTTCATCGACGGTTATCCACAAGAGAACTCCGCCTTGCCTTCGTGCGACTGGCTCCTTGAAACCTTTTTCTGCATAAAACCATTGCCTAATATTTTGCGAGGTAGCTAGGTCTTTCCCACTATCGGGTGGTTTGCCAATCCAGATTTCGTGATTAGGTCCCTATAGGTGGACTTAGGTAAGCCATCCGCTGCCTCTGTAGAGGGTAGTAGTGACACTGTCCATAAAAAGTAGAAACGCTTTATTTGTTTTGACCCATGCGACCAGAGCAACGACTCCTGCCTCCCTTGATCCATTCCTAATCAGAAAAGTCATTGATTGGTCTGGGCATGTTGAAACGATCAGGAAACTGGTTAGTGGTGATTTGCAGATAAGTCGACGAAACAGGTGACGGAACTACTTAAGTAGACGAAGTTCCATATTCATGACGTTGTGGTCTTGATAACCATTGCCATGAATTCCTGCAGAAGAGTCATATACTGCACTGATGTCATGGATATGACAGTGGACGACATTGTGAAGGAACTAGCAAACGAAGACGTTATCGCTGCCAGGTTCATCACCAAATTTGTCCATGGCGAACTACGTACAACTCCCCTGATTAACCTAACCTTCGGAAAATCTCTACTACTGGACATTCCCTTTTTTAGTTACCTGCGATGTCAAGTTTGCCCCTACATTCCAAATTCCTTACGTTGCTTTAAATGACAGATATTTGTCTACGCCTTAAAGTGTTGCACTCTTTCTGCTAAATGGGAGAGGGAAGTTTGCTGCAAAAGGTCATACAGCTGAGGAGTGTACGACTAATATTATGTTGAGTTAACCGGGGCTTCCGTCCAGTTTGAGAAGGAAGTATGCGCAGTCAAGACACAAAACATCTCATATGGCGAGGCTAGGAGGAGGGTTAAGGAGTATCGTGATACTCCAAAAGCTAATGAATCCTACACGGTAAACCTAGGTTTACCTAGGCGCGCAAAGGAGGCATTTCCTCCACGTGTAAGTTTGATAGGAGTAAACCTTTGTCAAGAGAAGGAGGGTACCTCCGCCAAGTGTAAGATTGATAGGGGGTAAATCTTTGTCGTGTCAATGAGGGTACCTGCTCCACGTGTATGGTTGATAGGGGTAAACCTTCGTCGAGTCAAGGAGGATACCTGCTCCACGTATAAGTTTGATAGGGGGTACACCTTTGTCGAGTTAGGGAATCTACTTCCCCCACGTGTAAGTTTGATAGAGGAATAAACCTTCAAGTCAAAGAGGGTACCTCTTCAACGTGTAAGTTTGATCGGGGGATAAACCTTTATCGAGTCAAGGAGGGTACCTTCTTCACGTGTAATTTTGATAAGTGGGGTAAACCTTTTTCGGGTCAAGGGTACCTCCTTCATGTGTAAGTTTGATAGAGGGGTAAACCTTTGTCGCCTCAAGAATTGTACCTCCTCCACGTTTATTGGTGAGGGGCTTTGATGTTAGGACTTGTCGGGTGGTGGTGTTTGTCAGTGTTCAGGGGGAGAACCTCTCGTGTGCCACAGTAAAGTATCGTACATCGGGGCATAAGCCCACGACGTGTGATCGAAACGAAGCTACTGATGTAGGGAATGAGCAGCATTTATTCGCCGTCAAACAGGAAGCCGCCCTTAGGTGCCAGGTAGTTAATGGGACTAGTGTGTCCAAGAGTGAGGTGCCGACGTGTGCTAAAGACAAAACCAGAGAATCTGTCAGCGTGAGCAGTCATTCTTGGCCACTGTAGTGCGTTAGGAAGTGAGCAACGGTTTTTCGTCTCTGAAGTGTATCAAGCAGGAAGCCATCGTTACGGAGTTAAGCAATGTAGTGTATCTTGAAATGAGCTACCGACGTCAGACAGGGAGAGAGGAGTGTTTTTAGTGCTTCAGTTAGGAAGCCAGCGTTGTGTGTCAGAGAGATAGTATGCCATGAAGTGAGCTACCGGAGTGTGTTAGACACGAAGCTATCGATGACTGTTGGAGAGTGAGCAGAGTTTTTGAATTCGTCGAAGTAATGGGTGGAGAAGTAAGCTACCGACGTGTATCAGAGACTGAGCCACCGACGCCTATTGAGAATTAGTAACGCTTTCTTTTCACTTTTACACTAAAGAAAGCTTCACCTTGGGAATGTTACTGGGTACATGTCTGACAAGTGTATTAAGCTTTTTTGGGCTCCCCAAGAGATATCACAGTAAAGCTTTACTTTGCTAACTTTATTATTTAGACGATTTTATTCAGCTCTTGCTCTTGCTAGTATCTTTATACCATTATGTTCATCTAGTTTTTACTGATCAGAACACATTAGAGAAGTAGTGTAAGAACTTATTGGTTTACCAAATCCCCCCCTCCCTCACCCCACCCATATGATTCCATTTTCTCTGGTGTATGTTGTATCTAATGGTCACTTACGAAGAAAATGATAGTTGTAATTGCACTTTTAAAGATGGAATATGCTATATTGACCAAAATATTGTCTTGCATCTTGTTTACGATTGAGAAATACACGGGTAAAACAATATTTGAAAGTTGACTTGGCGTCGAAATGGTTCGAATTAGTCTGAAAGGTGGACGATGTCCGAGTCCGAATTATGTTGGTTGTGACTTGAGCTGACTCAGATTCGATATTATTCAATATCCACCTTTCTATCCACAAAATCATTTCTCTAAGGTTAATTGTTAATAACATACTGATTTCGAATGAATATATGGCCTCGTTAAGAAGTTTGTAATGCAAAACGAACGTTGCATAAAGGGTATGCAAATCATTTTACTGGATTGAGACAACGCTTCGCGTTCACCTCGATGTTCTGAACCGTGACTAGTGACTACGTTGTTGGGTCCTGCGGCTTCACTTGCTCAGTTATGGTGGCGAGTGGCGGTCGTGCGGTCTGGTAAGTGACGTGGTGGAGCCATCACTCGGATGAGTGAGACTAGTGAGGATTAGAAGGTTAGCATGAGTACCCACTTGTGCCTGCCAGCCTGGTCTTTAGCTCCCAAACGGCGAGTAGGTAGCTGCCAGTCAAGCTATGTCGCACTCAGCCAAGCTAGGTAGCTCCTACCTAGCTGTCAACCAGGCTAGATAGCTCCCAGCCTGCTAGGTACATCCCAGCTAGCTTCGTGTTGTCTGCTAGGAGATGGTTGGTGTTTCTATAAACAAAAGGTTGTACTTGTAGCTAGGTTTAGGAGTCACATTTGTAATGGTTGTAACGAGTTGTTGAATGATTGATGAACAGTATTTATTTAGGTGTACTGGGAAGAGAAGATTTGACGTTTATTATTGTAGTTACCACAGATAAAACATATAGAAAATGTATGACGTCACTATACAGAATTTAGTGGATATCGTTTGTTCAATCGACAGATTATGATTGGTCGTCCTGTATTGTGTGACCAGCCATACAGGTTATTACAATTATACAGTTGTTTGGGTAAATACCAGTTTAGCTCATCGTCGAAATGGCTAATTTTGTTTTAGGTTTGCAATTAACATACAGTAACAGACCAGTGGGTTGCTTTTGATGCTCCTTGTACTAGTGAAAGAAAAGGGTAACAAATTAACATTGTTAGACTAACACTGTCATTCATAGTTTTATCCTGCAATTAGCAACCAAATTTAAGTACATTATTTAAAATGGATTGTAAAGTGAGGAGGCATAATGTGCTCATGACTTAGAATCTTATTACCATCACGGAAACGTTGGTAAATATTAAATAAAGAATGCAGTAATTCAACTAAATATGATGTATGTTAAAAGATGAATATGCCTTTATATGATATTTCCATTGATATAGAAAACTAACACACCAGGCCTTTACGGGGTTCCAGTCAAACTACGTAGTTGGCAGTCACTAACTGTCCACAGTCCAGTCAGCCTCAGTTGTCCTCTGGCGTCACAAGACACAGTCAGCCAACATGACAGTACTTGTCAGGCGTCTGGGAGCGGACCGCTGTCG
>NC_092267.1:1359527-1404527 GCF_036320965.1 Panulirus ornatus
GTTACATAAAGGGTATGCAAATCATTTTACTGGATTGAGACAACGCTTCGCGTTCACCTCGATGTTCTGAACCGTGACTAGTGACTACGTTGTTGGGTCCTGCGGCTTCACTTGCTCAGTTATGGTGGCGAGTGGCAGTCGTGCGGTCTGGTAAGTGACGTGGTGGAGCCATCACTCGGATGAGTGAGACTAGTGAGGATTAGAAGGTTAGCATGAGTACCCACTTGCGCCTGCCAGCCTGGTCTTTAGCTCCCAAACGGCGAGTAGGTAGCTGCCAGCCAAGCTATGTCGCACTCAGCCAAGCTAGGTTGATCCTACTTAGCTGTCAACCAGGCTAGATAGCTCCCAGCCTGCTAGGTACATCCCAGCTAGCTTCGTGTTGTCTGCTACGAGGTGGTTGGTGTTTCTATAAACAAAAGGTTGTACTTGTAGCCAGGTTTAGGAGTCACATTTGTAATGGTTGTAACGAGTTGTTGAATGGTTGATGAACAGTATTTATTTAGGTGTACTGGGAAGAGTTGACGTTTCTTATTGTAGTTACCACAGATATAACATATAGAAAACGTATGACGACACTAGACAGAATTTAGTGGATATCGTTTGTTCAATTGACAGATGATTGGTCGTCCTGGATTGTGTGACCAGCCATACAGGTTATTACAATTATACAGTTGTTTGGGTAAATACCAGTTTAGCTCATCGTCGAAATGGCTAATTTTGTTTTAGGTTTGCAATTAACATACAGTAACAGACTAGTGGGTTGCTTTTGATGCTCCTTGTACTAGTGAAAGAAAATGGAAACAAAATTAACATTGTTAGACAAACACTATCATTGAGTTTTATCCTGCAATTAGCAACCAAATATTTTTTTCTTTTTTTTTTTTTTGCTTTGTCGCTGTCTCCCGCGTTTGCGAGGTAACGCAAGGAAACAGACGAAAGAAATGGCCCAACCCACCCCCATACACATGCCCTGATTCAATCCACTGACAGCACGTCAACCCCGGTATACCACATCGCTCCAATTCACTCTATTCTTTGCCTTCCTTTCATCCTCCTGCATGTCCAGGCCCCGATCGCACAAAATCTTTTTCACTCCATCTTTCCACCTCCAATTTGGTCTCCCTCTTCTCCTCGTTCCCTCCACCTCCGACACATATATCCTCTTGGTCAATCTTTCCTCACTCATTCTCTCCATGTGACCAAACCATTTCAAAACACCCTCTTCTGCTCTCTCAACCACGCTCTTTTTATTTCCACACATCTCTCTTACCCTTACGTTACTTACTCGATCAAACCACCTCACACCACACATTGTCCTCAAACATCTCATTTCCAGCACATCCATCCTCCTGCGCACAACTCTATCCATAATCCACGCCTCGCAACCATACAACATTGTTGGAACCACTATTCCTTCAAACATATTCATTTTTGCTTTCCGAGATAATGTTCTCGACTTCCACACATTCTCCAAGGCTCCCAGAATTTTCGCCCCCTCCCCCAACCTATGATCCACTTCCGCTTCCATGGTTCCATCCGCTGACAGATCCACTCCCAGATATCTAAAACACTTCACTTCCTCCAGTTTTTCTCCATTCAAACTCACCTCCCAATTGAATTGACCCTCAACCCTACTGTACCTAATAACCTTGCTCTTATTCACATTTACTCTTAACTTTCTTCTTTCACACACTTTACCAAACTCAGTCACCAGCTTCTGCAGTTTCTCACATGAATCAGCCACCAGCGCTGTATCATCAGCGAACAACAACTGACTCACTTCCCAAGCTCTCTCATCCCCAACAGACTTCATACTTGCCCCTCTTTCCAAAACTCTTGCATTCACCTCCCTAACAACCCCATCCATAAACAAATTAAACAACCATGGAGACATCACACACCCCTGCCGCAAACCTACATTCACTGAGAACCAATCACTTTCCTCTCTTCCTACACGTACACATGCCTTACATCCTCGATAAAAACTTTTCACTGCTTCTAACAACTTGCCTCCCACACCATATATTCTTAATACCTTCCACAGAGCATCTCTATCAACTCTATCATATGCCTTCTCCAGATCCATAAATGCTACATACAAATCCATTTGCTTTTCTAAGTATTTCTCATACATTCTTCAAAGCAAACACCTGATCCACACATCCTCTACCACTTCTGAAACCACACTGCTCTTCCCCAATCTGATGCTCTGTACATGCCTTCACCCTCTCAATCAATACCCTCCCATATAATTTGCCAGGAATACTCAACAAACTTATACCTCTGTAATTTGAGCACTCACTCTTATCCCCTTTGCCTTTGTACAATGGCACTATGCACGCATTCTGCCAATCCTCAGGCACCTCACCATGAGTCATACATACATTAAATAACCTTACCAACCAGTCAACAATACAATCACCCCCTTTTTTAATAAATTCCACTGCAATACCATCCAAACCTGCTGCCTTACCAGCTTTCATCTTCCGCAAAGCTTTTACTACCTCTTCTCTGTTTACCAACTCATTTTCCCTAACCCTCGCACTTTGCACACCACCTCGAGCAAAACACCCTATATCTGCCACTCTATCATCAAACACATTCAACAAACCTTCAAAATACTCACTCCATCTCACATCACCACTACTTGTTATCACCTCCCCATTTGCGCCCTTCACTTGTTCCCATTTGCTCCCTTGTCTTACGCACTTTATTTACCTCCTTCCAGAACATCTTTTTATTCTCCCTAAAATTTAATGATACTCTCTCACCCCAACTCTCATTTGCCCTTTTTTTTCACCTCTTGCACCTTTCTCTTGACCTCCTGTCTCTTTCTTTTATACGTCTCCCACTCAATTTCATTTTTTCCCTGCAAAAATCGTCCAAATGCCTCTCTCTTCTCTTTCACTAATACTCTTACTTCTTCATCCCACCACTCACTACCCTTTCTAATCAACCCACCTCCCACTCTTCTCATGCCACAAGCATCTTTTGCGCAATCCATCACTGATTCAATAAATACATCCCATTCCTCCCCCACTCCCCTTACTTCTATTGTTCTCAACCAAATTTAAGTACATTATTTAAAATGGATTGTAAAGTGAGGAGGCATAATGTGCTCATGACTTAGAATCTTATTACCATCACGGAAACGTTGGTAAATATTAAATAAAGAATGCAGTAATTCAACTGAATATGATGTATGTTAAAAGATGAATGCCTTTATATGATATTTCCATTGATATAGAAAACTAACACACCAGTCCTTTACGGGGTTCTCGTCAAACTACGTAGTTGGCAGTCACTAACTGTCCACAGTCCAGTCAGCCTCAGTTGTCCGCTGGAGTCACAAGACACAGTCAGCCAACATGACAGTACTCGTCAGGCGTCTGGGAGCGGACCGCTGTCGCTTGTCAGGACGTGCCCTTCCTTCATACGTCTGGGGGTAAGTCTTACAGGGGGAAAACATCGGACAGGTCGAGGCGTGGACTAGCAACGTCAGTCAGAGAGGGAGCCACCCACTTGTGTCAGGAGGGCGGGGCGGTGTGTTTCTTCATTAGCGAGTAAAGGCCTGTCTACACGAGCGGGCCTGATCGGCGGGCTTGCCCGTTAACGAGCGTATTTGACAGGCAAACGATCAAATTGCCCGAAAGCCCGCCGAGCGAAATCACTGAGCTGGTGCTCGGTAGCTGGAGTTTCTACCCTGCCAGACGCAAGATAATGTCGTGAACCCACAGCGGGCCCTTCATCCCACGGCATAGTAGCACAGTGAACATTTAACGATGGCAGTCCAGGATAACTCTAGTGAGCCACCAACAATTTTTTGGTCCAAAGCACTTACTAGTACTTTGATCGACCTTTATCGTAAGAATCCATGTTTATGGAATGTGAAGCTGAAATGCTATAAGAACACAAAATCTTTTTCTTGACAATGCTAGGCACCATGGTTCTCGTACCGCACTCCACCCGCTACTGGCAACATCGTCGGGCAGGCCCGGCTGTTCATCACTTTGGTCGTGTGGACAACATTCACAGGCAAGCCCGCCAGAATTTGCCCGTTAATGGGCAAACCCGCCGATCAGGCCCGCCCGTGTAGACAGGCCTTTAAGGACCGACGAGTGGCGGTGGCTGACACCCTGCTGTCAGGGACTGAATCGCCGGCATCTGTTAGGCGTAGTCGTTCGTCTTGGAGTGTGCTGACGTCCTGTATCAGGAAGAAACGGGCTAACACGCTCCAGGATGAGGTGCTGACGCATGTCAGCTGGTGAGACGTCATTGGAAAAAGCGGCTTTGATGCTTCAGGGAGTATGTCGTTCTTGCTTAACAAGGAATGAATACCTTATGTGTGTCGTACATTAGGACGTATGTTTGTATACTTGTTAATAAGATGCCTTGATTAAGGCACTGTATAAAAAGTAAATCAATCAGGACAGTTGGCATACGTGACTTGGATATTTCCGTCGGCAGAGGTTTTTAGGAAATGCCACATTAAATGCAGAGTAAGTATATTGCTCATGTTTTAGTCTGGTTTGTTCATACCCTTTTGTTGATATTGTGTCCACTTATCATTGCACGTTAGGGAAGAACTATAAGAACATATGGGGTTATTGAAAACCATCGACGCAATTCCATTTTCTGTGGTTGGTGTGGTAATGATCCTATAGGTTGGTAGTCCTGGCTACGGACGTCCTCTATGTTCTATCTATAATCGTGATAGAAATGTCGTATTTCCATCAAGGACAAAGTATGTTCTTAAGATCACATTTCTCTCAGTCGTGGTTTACCACAGAAAGACAAAAGAGTAAAACATTTAGATATTGACTGACGTCAGAAGATTCGGAATATTTCATGAACACGGACGATTCTGAATCCGAATCATTACACTGGCTATGACTTGGCCTGACTCGCGTTCAAAATATATACTTTATAACAAAAGTAATTTTCCCACATAGATTTCTAGTAACATACGCATGTAGCCCAAGTATATAGTCAAAAATGAACGTTACAAAACGATAGGACATACAAGTCATTTCGATGGATTGAGACATCGCCGTGCTATACAATGAAGCCCCGCTTCTGCTTCGAGATGGCGGAGGAGCGTCATCATTTCGGATCCAAAGATTACTATGTTTCTGGTTCATGCCTTCATTTCCTGGGTTGTTGTGGTGAGTGACAGTATCGCGTTAAGGGTTTCGGGTAGTGTAGTGGTGGAGGAGGCTTCAGGAGACTAGAGAAGAGGTAAGGTACTGGTCACTGAGATACTCGGGGTAAATCTCGATTTGCTGACACCAAGTCTTGTGGTGGTGGAGGTGAGGATATGTGACCACAGGTGTCAGGTCGCCGGCTCGGTACCTACCTGCTGGCTTTGTGCTCCCGGCCCGGAGTTGATTGATGTTTACATAAACAAAGGTAATTTTTAGCCATATATGACTAACATTTGGTGATTAATATAATTCAATGTAGAGTGAGTGTTGACCTATATACTTTGGTGTATCTAATGTAATTACCGCAGCCACAAACATATAAACATATAAACTCGGTAGACAGACTCTTCAAAGTATATTACTATTCACTCAGGTGACAGCTTATAATTGTATATCCTTGAACGTGTAACCAGTCATACACGTTATCATACCTAATATTGTTTTGGTAAATATTTTACCTCATTTGACTGACATTTTTTTGTTTTAGATTTTCAATATACAAACTAACAGACCACCGGGTCCTTGTGAAGCTTCAAGTTGCTACAGAAAGAAATTATAAACTGTGGTAAGAGCTCGCCCCACTGCCCAACCTCCACTATACGTGACCACTTCATCCGTTCTTACACCAGCAGACCATAATAATAATGGTACATTTCCATTACAATCATTTGCTTCTAGGGATGTTGGGTAACATTTCATAGGCTACGTTCGGCTTGGCGGGGAGCTACTGCACTGGGTCACGGTGAGGTAGAATAGGCGGTTGAGTGGTGGCTATTATTCTAGATCATGGTGAGGTAGGGAAGGTTCGGTCAGCCGCAAAGTCGTGGCTACCATAGTGGGTCACGGTGAGGTGGCCCAGAAATGGCCGGTGAGTGGCAGCACTGATGAAGGATGCATAGAAAATGCGATACCTCCATCGCAGCCAAATCCAAGTCTCTGTTCGCGGGTAACTATATATGGGTATGGCTAAGTTTGGATAACAATGAAGTACGCAGTATATCTGGAAATATAATCATTGGTGTAACCACGTTTTCATATCAAAGATATGTAGATTATGTAAAAGTTTTGAAATTAGGCTTATAATTGAAATTTTCAATTTAGGCAAGTGTCCATTCCTTGTGAACATAGTTGTGTTTTACTGTTGGCATAGACAACATGAGCGGCAGAGCCAGCCCTCTCCAGCGATCGTGATGGGCATAAGACGTCTCCCCGTTGAGCGGCAGGCGAATTTTGCACGACACAGGAGCAGACCACACAACTCCCGCGAGGAATGAACGCCTGAGGGACCAGCACACATTCGAGAGAAACTTAGATTCTGATCTGAAGCAGTGTTCACGGAGGACATGTTTATCCAACTTTTATGGTAAGGTTCACTGCTGGAGGAGGAACTGTGCCAGGTAAGAAGTTAATGATCTTGCTGTTCAAAGTCTTAGAACGGCTTAGTTATGGTGATGAGAAATTAATGTGCATACCTAAATGTGAATGATATACTGTTTATTTTTTTTTTTTTTTTTTTTTTTTTTTATACTTTGTCGCTGTCTCCCGCGTTTGCGAGGTAGCGCAAGGAAACAGACGAAAGAAATGGCCCCCCCCCCCATACACATGTACATACACACGTCCACACACGCAAATATACATACCTACACAGCTTTCCATGGTTTACCCCAGACGCTTCACATGCCTTGATTCAATCCACTGACAGCACGTCAAACCCTGTATACCACATCGCTCCAATTCACTCTATTCCTTGCCCTCCTTTCACCCTCCTGCATGTTCAGGCCCCGATCACACAAAATCTTTTTCACTCCATCTTTCCACCTCCATTTGTCTCCTCTCTTTGTTACCTCCAACTATATCCTGGTCAAATCTTCATAAACATTACTCAGTGCCCAAACCACTCTTCAAACACTATTTCTTCTCAACCACGCTCTGTTATTATATCCCTTACCGTTAACCATCTTACACGTATCAACCACATCATTTGTAAATTTTCCTCATTACTATTTTTCAGTTTCATCCTTTGCACAACCAACCATACCACCGGTCACTTGAACAATCATTGTTGGAACCAAACAATTATAAACTTTACACTGCCCTCTGCCCAGACCTCACTTACGTCCACATTCTCCAGGTCTCACAATCGCCCCCATCACATATGGATTTTCCATTCCAGCATTCTGGTTCTGCATGCTGGTAACCATTCCAATTAACGTTCAGGCTTTCGCTAGATTTCCATCAACACTCCCAAAGGGCGTGACGTGCATCATTCTAGATACCTAATAGGACGTGGAAGTTCGTCATCCGCAAAGTCTGCTTCATGTGTTCCACGTGATGCCAAAATGCCGTGAAGGCTGCATGAGAGGATGCTAGAAAATCAGCCTCCATCGCAGCCAAACCCAATCCGAACAGGAACTACTATTGCAAGCTCTATCCAACACATGAATACGCCTACTTCCAGGAAATCATTGCATTTGACTCGTACCAACAACCTTCTCATAAAAATTAATAGACAATGTAGAAATTAGACAACCTGCAGAATCTTACATTTCAGACCAATTCCCTTTCCTTAACGATACATTGCTTTACATTTCGATAAAAATTTTCACGAGTTCAACACCTCTCCACGACATAATGGGCATAACGTCTCCACGTTATACACTACAATTTTGCACACAAGGACAAACACATACAATCCATGCATTTAAAAGCTATGGCCACAACATTTCAAGCAAACTAGATCTACTACACTTACACGGAAGACATGCTTCCAATTTAATGGTAAGGTTCCTTCATGCGTGAACCTGCTGCCAAGGTAAATACTCCATTGTTACCAAATCTCAGAAAGCTTAATCTTGTAATTAGATTTCATGTAATACCAAAATGTATTTATACCGTAACCATACACAAAATTTAATTTTGCCAACCGTTCAAAAACATAAAGTCATACAGCCAAAGAGCAGGAGGACTTGCAGTACTTTACCTAGAGCTTTACAGAAGTACTTACTGACTGGATTAAGATATTACATTAGGGCCTGCGTATTTTCAACATTGCAGAAGCTCATGCAGAAGACAGTTGCAGTAACTATGGGGATTTTCTCTCCCGCCCTGCAGTAGGTTTACCTCTCCTGCCGCCACATTACTATTCGCATTGCCACACGTCCCTAACTATATTGCTTCAACCTGGGTCCAGAAAAGAAATTTTATACTATATCCAAATGAAACTTAATATATATAACCATTTGGAACAAGTGAAAATGACAACGCACAATACTGACCATAACTAACCAGCAATCCTCGGTGACTCTGCAGGCTGAACGTTTATTAAATACTTCTTAAAAATTGATTTTCATTTGTCTTTTATAGATTATTATGATTAATAAACATATGTCAATAATCAGAGGACACTGTATACTTACACGATATCTAAAGGAAAACGTATGTATATGATTGATTCCCGCTGGTATGGAGGCCCTGTCATGCCCTGTTATTTGACGGCCACAAACTTTTGTGTCTCTTTCCAGCTGTATGGAATGAAATATATGGAAGGTTAATTGTTTCATTATATCTACTTTTATGTTGTATTAAACTACCCTCCTTCCAACACATGGCAACGGAGCAGTGTGATACGAACGAAGAGTTGTCAGTGAAGACAAGGAAATTGATTTGTGTATCGGCCAACTTTACTGCTGACGAATGATGGTGTATCAATATCCTGCTTACGAGAAAGACAAATCCATAGTGATAGGCGTATCCATGCGAACATCATAATACAATGTGGATATCGTGTGGCATAATTCTAACCTATTTCCATAATATCAGCAGTGTTCAATTTCCTTGCTACTCCGATACTTAACCATACTACAGCAGCACTTGGTTCGGTGGTTTGCATTAAACATTTGCAGCCTTCTCCTACCTCCAACTTTATAGGAATTACACCCTCTCTAACACAAGTGTCTGAGGTACATTTTAAGATGAATGAGAACGTCACTAGTCGACCATCGTAGTTGATGGTATACAGATGAGTAAGATAAGATCTTTCATCCACAGAGGATAATGACACTATGTATAGTTGTACACATGCCTTTTCTGCCTGGGACACTATAAAAAAAGTAAATTAATCAAGACAGTTGTCATTCGTGGCTTGGAAACTTCCGTCGACAGAAGTAGTTTTAGCAAATACCATGTGAAATGCAGGACGAGTATATTGTTCATGTTTTAGTCTGGTCAGTTCACACACTTCTGTTGATTGTGTCCACTTATTATTACACGTTAGGGAAGTACTATAAGACCATATGGGGTTATTAAAAACCATCGACGCAATTTCATTTTCTATGTGTTCTTAAGATCGCGTTTTGTCTTAGTCGGGGTTTACCTACAAAGAAAAACAAGTAAAACATTGTTTACGAATTGACGTCTGAAGAGTCGGAATACATTATAAACGTGGACGATGTCTGAATCCGAGTTGTTACATTGGCTGTGACTTGTACGGACTCACGTTCAAAATATAACAAGAAACTTTCCTGCTTAAATTTTTAGGAACATATGCATATAGCACAAGTAAGTGTATAGTCAAAAACGAATGCTACAAAACGATATTAGACCATGGAAGTCACTTGAGTGGACTGCGACAACCCCTTGCGATACAATGAAGCCCCTTCTGCTTCCAGGTGGCGGAAAGACCCGTTCATTCCGTAACCGAAGATTACTATGTTTCTGGTTCATACCTTCATTTCCTGGGTTATGGTGAGTGACAGTATTGCGTTGAGGGTTTCGGGAAGTGTAGTGGTGGAGGAGGCTTCAGGAGACTAGAGAAGAGGTAAGTTACTGGTCACTGAGACACTCGGGTTAAAACTCAATTTGCTGACACCAAGTCTTGTGGTGATGGAAAGGTTAGGATATGTGACCACACGTCGCCGGCTCGGTAGCTGCCGCCTGGCTTGGTGCTCCCGGCTCAGAGTTGATTGATGTTTATGTAAACAAATGTCTTATATCTAGCCAGATATTAGTAACATTTGGAGATTAATGGTTGTAACCAATGTAGGGTGGTGAACTATACTTAGGTGTACTTAATGTAATTACCACGGCTAGAAAATGTACAGAACATATGAACTCTGTAGACAGAACTTCAAAGTATGTTACTATTCACTAAGATGACAGTTTATGATTGCTCATCCTTAAACGTATAACCCGCCATACGTTATTAAAGTTATTGTGATTTTGGTGAATTGATAATTTACTACATTTGAATGACGTATTTTTTTTAATTGATTTGCAATATACAAGCAGTAACAGACCACCGGGTCCTTGTGAAGCTTCATGTTGCCAGTGAAATAAATTAGAAACTGTGGTAAGAGCTCGCCCCTCTGTTCATCTAACCTTAAACATGGCCACTTCATCCGTTCTCACACCAGCAGACCACAATAATAATGGCATATTTCCATTATAATTATCTACTTCTGGGAAGGTTAGGTAAGATTTCATAGGCTACGTTCGGCTTGGCGGGGAGCTACTGCATTGGTCACGGTGAGGTAGAATAGGCGGTTGAGTGGTGGCCATTATTCTAGATCATGGTGAGGTAGGGTAGGTTCGGTCAGCCGCAAAGCCGTGGTTACTATACTGGGTCACGGTAAGGTGGCCCAGAAATGGCCGATGAGTCGTGGCCACTGTACTCATTTATGGTGAGGTAGGCTAGGGTCAGCTGGCAGGGGAACGGTAGCTCGTCTACTGGATCGCGGTGAGGTAGGCCAGGGTGAATTGGAGAGACGAGAGGTTGGTGCTCAGAGGTCGCACGATCAATCTCCTTGATAATGTGTTCTCCATACGACACATCGCACATGAAGTTGTCCTGTCCTCAAACACCATGAAGTGGAATAGATGTTTGGAGAGCGGTAAACGTAACGACTTACTGTAAGTTATGATTGTGTGAAAAGGAGTGGGACATGACAGCAATGATGAAGGATGCATAAAGAATGAAATACCTGCGTCAGAGTATATCAGCAAACAAATCCAACGTCCCTGTTCGCGGGTATGTCTAAGTTTTGATAAGTACGCATGTATCTGGAAATATCATTATTGTAACCACATTTTCATACTAAAGATATGCAGATTATGTAGAAGCTATGGAATTTGGCTTATTCCTATCTAAACTTGATAATTGAAATTTTCAATTTAGGCAACCGAGTGTCCATTCCATGTAAATATGGTTGTGTTTTATTGTTGGCAGAAAGAACATAAGCGGCAGAGGCGAACACACCACAGAACTCCAGCGAGGAATGAACGCCTGAGGGAACACCACACATTCCGAGAGAAAATAGGATTCTGATCTGAAGCAGTGTTCACGGATGAGTGTTTATACAACTCTCATGGCAAGGTTCACTGTTGGAGGAGGAACTGTACCAGGTAGTAAGTTAATTATTTGATGCTGCTCAAAGACTTAGAACGTCTTAGTTATGGTAATAAGACATTCATGCTGATACCCAAATGTTAATGATATACTGTTTATGCACCATAAACGATATATCACCTGCCGAACCACTACAATAAACGTTAAAATCGTACAATGTTCTACAGGCACAAATGACCGAGCCAACCAGTCACTCTACCTGCTGCATCTAGAGGAAAGTGACATTACATGGCCTGGGTGACGTTTTCAACATAGGAGGTCGCTTTACTGCAACGACTGTTGCAGTAACTGCTGGAGGAACGTTTCTTACCGTCTCTGCGGGCTAGGGGTTTACCTCTCCCTGCTGGGCCCATCATTACTATTAGCGACGTGTTGGTCAACACTGGTCCCTAAGAACGTGACATTCTATAGCTCCTGGACTAGGCCACAAATGAACAACCTTAATTGTCAATGAACATGTTTGGGCAGAAATGGTGTACATCTGGCAACCAGGAGACGAGATGACTAGTCATCAACTACTGAACCACGTCCACACCCTTCGGGGTTAATCTGCAGGCTGGACGTTGTATTAAATAGTACCTAAACATTTTCATTTGTCGTTATAAATTGATAAGTTTATTATTGTTTGATAAGCATTAGTGTCAATAATAAGCAGAGAATCATGTATACTTACACTATACGTGGAGGAAAATATACATGTTTATGATTTATTCACGCTGGTGTGGACTATCGTTCATGCCCACTTCAGTTAAATGGCAGCCACCAAATTTTTTGTCTTTCCAGTAATATGAAATAATTAACGGATGAAAACGATTAAAATATATGAACGGTTGTTCATTGTATCAATTTTTTTATGCTGTATTAAACGACGAACCTCCCACCAACACATGGCACGGTGCAGTGTCATACGAACGAAGAGTCGTCAGTAAAGAAAAGAAAATTAATAGTTTGAGGAGCATCGGCCAACTTTACTTATGACGAATGATTGAGTGTAGCAATATCCTGCTTACGAGGACAAATCCATAGTAATAGGAGTATCCATGCGAACATCATAATATAATGTGGATATCGTGTGCCATAATCATAACCTATTTCCATAATATCAAATGTGTTCAGTTGCCTTGCTGCTCAGATACTTAACCATACTACAGCAGCACTTGATTCAGTGGTTTGTAGCCTTCTCCTACCTTCAGCTATGTAGCTATTACAGCCTCTCTAACTGAAATGTCTGAGATACATTTTGATTGTTAGGATGAATGAGGATGAATGTCACTAGTCGACCATCGTTGAAGTTGATGGTTTAGAGATGAGTAAGATCTTTCATCCACAGAGGATAATGCCACTATGTATATTTGTATACATATACCACAAATATCTGTAGATAAACAATATGTTCCACAAGCTTTTAGCATAAAATTGCGTTTATACATAAAAGAAAGTATGGTTAACTTGGTAGAATTACTGTACCAAAACAGCAAAAATAAGTTCTATGAAGGAATTGGAAGCAAATATTTCGGTACGATATAGAAACAGAGGCAATAAAAGGAATACTTTGCGTCATTGATTAGGAAATTTTGCAAAAAGACAAACGTAAGTACAAAGATACTTGTATGTTCCCAACAATACGAAACAAATTTTCATGAGAATGAGCATATCATATAACACCGAGAAGAAATACAGAATCTTGAACATTTAGAGACAAAATATAATATAGAAAAAGTATAAATATGACAATAGTACATCGCTTATTGTATATACAATATGTATTTCTCAAGAAAATTACAATACGTTTTCAACAATTCAAAATCGTAAGTTTTGTTTACAAGCAATGGCATGCGGGTCTTATTTGAGTTGTTTCAATATCAATTTTGGTCCCGTTTCAGATGTATTTGGAAATCATATAATTTATTCACTGAACTGTCAGGCAGACAGTATAAGATTAATCTATGTTTACTTCATTTTGTGCTTTAAACTATCAATTACGTATGTTCCCTTGTTTCATCGTTGACTGCTTGTTTGTACGTTGTTCGTCCCACACAAGTCCCATAGGAGGAGAAATCGGTGAAAAATAACTCGCGAGGCGGAACAACACATGGGAGGGTATCAAACAGCTCGAGTCTCGTGGTGTACCGAGTTTATTTACTTCGCTGAGCAAACATGATCTCTTCCAGCCAGTAAACAAATTGGGATCTTATGCATTCAATAAGGCATCTTACAGACTGACAATGGGATCTTATACATTCAATAAGGCATCTTACAGACTGACGTGTCCACAATGGATTAAATGAGTCATTCCATTATTTTCGCAGTCAACTTTCATACGTCTGGCGCCAACAGTCCATATGCTTAGGGATGGGATCAGGATAAACATAATTGCCAGTCAGGCAAGCGATAACTACATGCGCAGTGACATTGCGCAGGGCAATATGGTCATATCTGTTCCGACCACAGTGTCGTACCAGCTACTGAAGATAATCAATATAATTTAATTTTCATATACAACACTTCTTATCATTTCAAACGGTGCCAAAATTGACATTAAAACAACTCAAGAATCACATGACATTGTTTGCATAGAATAACTTACGGTTTTAAATTGTCGTAAACGGATGAAATTTTTTTCCTATGAAAATACATATTGTACTAAAGTATTTAGTCGTATTCAAATATTCTATAAAATTTTATTGTATCTCTAAAATGTTCGATTCTGCATTTCTTTTCGATGTTATGTAATAACCTCATTCTAATGAAAATTTATTTGCCTCATGTTAGTAACGTAAAAGTCTTTATACTTACTTTTGTATTATGCAACATTTCATAAACATTGGCATAACCACAGTTTCGTTCTGAAATATTTGCTTCCAATTCCTTATAACTTTTCCTTTTTTGGTACATATCTATCTATGGTCGACTAACAATCAATGTACCTCGGACATTTTTTCATCGAGAAAGGGTGTAAAGATGAAGGTAGGAGAAGGCTGCAAACCATGGAAACAAGTGCTGCTGTAGTATGGACAAGTATCTGACCAGCAAGGCAACTGAACACTGCTGATATAGAAACGGGTACAAATTACGCCACACGATATCCACATTATGTTATGTTCGATTGGATACTCCTATCACTATGGATTTGTCCTCGTACCTCTATCATTCCTTAGTAATCAAGTTGGCCGATACTCAAATTATTAGTTTCCTTCTTACTGACTCTTCGTTAGTATTACTCATGTGTTGGTGATAGGTTAGTCGTTTAACAAAGCATAAAAACAATAGATATATTGAAAAAATTAACCGTTCATATATTCTATTTCAATTGTTGCTTTTCATACAGCTGGAAAGAAACAGAACACTTGTTTGCCGCCATTTAACACAACTGGGCATAGAAATACATTAAACCGTGAATAATTCAAATCCATACATTTTCCTTTACATGTCGTATAAGTATACATCGTCCACTGCAAAATGTTGACACTGCTGTTTCTTAAGCAATAATAAACAATCAATATCCATGAAGTGTGTGCACGTAGTTCAGTGGTTGGCTAGTCGTCTCGTCTCTCAGTTGTCCAAACATGTTCAATGACAATTCGGTCTGTTCCTTTAGACATAAAACAGTGTGGACATTCTTTCAATGTAAATAGAATGCTTATAAAATCTCGATTGACTCTCTAAATATTGCTACTGCCGGTTTCCATTTTCATGTAGATAAATACTTTTGCATTTCCGGTTATTGAGCTTTCAAAAAATTATTTTAAGATAAAAACAGCATTTATATCACACAAAGTACAACAAAGGCTTTATTCTCTTTAATAATTATGATAGATTTCAATATCTTACAATTACCATTGATTTCCCGTTTTCTTTGGTAGGTTTATTTTTCCCGTTTTCCAATAGTTGATAATCACTTTCAGATGGCATTACTGGAATCATCACAAAATTAGTATACCTGTCTTTGAATTGCGCTTCTTTTTATTTATTTCTCTCTGACCATGGCCCCCATTTGTAGTCTTTCATGTATCGCCTCACAGGACAGATGTGTTCCTACGCTCTGTATTTCATGACTGTGTTGCCTGATGTCGTAGTGTCTACTCGTCTTTTCGGTAAGTCAGACTTTGTTTAGCATTATGGCAATGTTTGTGTGCATTTTCCTTAAGTTGGCTTCTTTGAGGTCTTTTTCCGCTTATCAATACGTATGAAGGATTATACAACTCATACCTAGATCATTTTGGTTTCGTTTAGAATGCCATGAATAAAATTTTTTCAGCCTTTGTCTTCTATATTCACATATCTAAACTTGGTGTAGTATGTTTACTAGTGTTAAATATGTGAACTACTGCTACTGGTAGCCTTGTACGTTCGTTTCGGTTTTTTTTTTTTGTTTTTTTTTTTTTGTAACTATAGGGGTGTTTTTCTTTCGGTGAAATGTTTACAAAAGTGTTTTTTAAACTTAATGCAGTACTTTGCTATTTCTCCGTATGCTTAGGGATGGGATCAGGATAAACATGCCACTAAGGCAAGTGACATTGCGCTGGGTAATATGCGGTCATATATGTTCCGACCACAGCGTCGTACCAGCTACTGACCTGTACGGAGCTGTTGCCGTTCTTTTAGAGCTAGATTGTAGCTATTCCTCCCTGCGTTGTTGCTACCCATGCTTCAGTGAGGAGGTTTCAGGAGACTAGAGAAGAGGTATGGTGCAGGTCACTGATCCACTCTGGGTAAAACTCAATTTGCTGACACAAGTCTTGTCGTGATGAAAAGGTTAGGATGACCTCACGGCGCTGGCTCGGTAGCTGCCAGCTGGCTATCTGTTTCTCATGTTGTCAGTGTCCCCTATACGAAGCCACTTCTTCCGTTTTCACACATCGCACATGAAGTTCTCCTGTCCTCAAACACCATGAAGTGGAATAGAATGTGTAGTGAGCGGTAACCTTAACGACTTAATGAGTTGTGAAAAGGAGTGGGACATGGCAGCAATGATGGAAGTATAGAAAAACTATACATGGGTGAGGATGTTTTGATAAAGTACGCAACATATCTCGAAATATAATCATCATTGTAAAACATTTTCATATAGATATGTAGATTATTCATGTTATGAAATAAGGTTTATAGACATATAAACTTGATAATTAAAATATAAAATTTTCAATTTAGGTAACCTTGTGAACATGCTTGTTTTATTGTTGGCAGAGAGAACATGAGCGGCAGAGGCAAACCCCCTCCAGCGAACGTGATGGGCATAAGACGTCTCCCCGTTGAGCGGCAGGCGAATTTTGCACGACAAAGGAGCACACCAGAGAACTCCAGCGAGGAATGAACGTCTGAGGGACCAGCACACATTCCCAGCGAAACTTAGATTCTAGTCTGAAGCAGTGTTCACGGAGGACATGTTTATCCAACTCTGGAGGAGGAACTGCGCCTGGTAGGGAGTTAATGATTTGTCTTACCTAGAAAGTCTTCTAATGATAATAAGAAATTCATGCGGATAGCCTAATTTTAATGATATACTGTTTATACACCACAAATGATATAACACCTGCCGAACCACTAAAACGTTAAAATCGTACAATTTTCCATAGGCACAAATGACCGCCAACATGAGCGAGGGGGCCCGTTAATGTCACAGTACCTGCTGCATCTAGAGGAAAGTGACATTACATGGCTTGGGTGACGTTTCAACATGGGAGGTCGCTTTACTGCAACGACTGTAGCAGTAACTGCTGGAGGATCGTTTCTTGCCGTCTCTGCTGGCGAAGGGTCTACCACAAGTACCCCGTCCACACTGCTCTTGTTGTTCAACAATGGACCTTAGGAACAAGACGCCTTACAGCTCCTGGAGAACGCCACGAAAAAAACAGACCTAATTGTCACTAAACATGTTTGGGCAGAAATGGTGTACACCTGGAAACCGGGAGACGAGATGACTAGACATCAACTACTGAACCACGTCCACACCATTCCGGGATACTCTACACGTTGGACGTTATATTAAATGGTTCCTAAAAAATTTCATTTTGTCCTTATAAATTGATGTTTATTATTGCTTAAGCATTAGTGTCAATAATATGCAGAGGACAGTGTATAATTATACGATACGTAAAGGAAAATATATTTATTCACACTGATATGGAGGGTTTTCCATGACCAGTTGTCAGTTAAAATTCGGTCACCAACTATTTTTGTTTATCTTTCCAGCTGTATTGAATGATAAACGATTAGTAGCGGTTGTTTCATTATATCTATTGTGTTTATGGCAACGGAGCAGTGTGATACGAAGGAAGAATCGTCAGTAAACAAAGAAATTGATAATCTGAGTATCGGCCAACTTAACTACTGACGTATGATGGAGTGTATCAAAATCGTGCTTATGACAAATCTATAGTGATAGGAGTAATCATGCGAACATCATATGATATGGATATCTTGTAGCATAATTGTTCAGTTGCCTTGCTGCTCATACACTTGACCATACTACAACAGCACTTGCAGTCTTCTTCTACCTCCAGCTTCACACATATTACAACTTCTCTAACTAAAATGTCAGAGATACATTTTGATAGGATGAATGTGGAGGAATGTGTTTAGTCGACCATCGTAGAAGTTGATGGTTTAGAGAAATATCCATATACCATAAAATTACGGTTAGACATAAAGTAAGGGTAAATTGGGTAGACTTAACTGTACCAAAAAAACAAAAATGTTATAAGAAGGAATTGGAAGCGAACATTTCAGTACGATATAGAAACTGTGGGATACTTTGTGCCTGTTTATGAAATTTTGCAAAAAGACAAATATGATTATAAAGATAGACTTGTATGCTCCCTACAGTACGTAAGAAATTTTCATTAGAATGAGGGTATTGCATAACATCGAAAAGAAATGCAGAATCTTGAACATTTAGAGATACGAAAGAAAATCGTATAGAAAATGTATAAAGATCACTAAGTGCTTTACTACATCGCTTCTTACATATACAGAATGTGGTTCTCAAGAATTTTCCATAGGTACTCGATTCAAAATCGTAAGTTTACAAGCAATGGCACGCGGGTCTTGTATGAGTTGTCAAAATTAATTTTTTGGCACCATTTTAGATGTTACTAGGTGTTGTATTCGGAAATCATGTCATTTATTCATTGAACTGTCAGACAGACAGTATAAGATTACTCTATGTTTACTTCTTTTTGTGCTTTATATTTATGATTACATATGTTCCCTTGTTTCATCGTTGACTGAGTGTTTGAATGTAAATGTAATGTTCATAAATCATCAACTGACGCTGCATATTACTGCCTGTACATATCAGGTTCTTAAGCTTTGAAAGAATTACATTGATTTGTAAAACAATCATTTTGCATCCATGTACCATACACTATTGAATTCTTTAAGAACCTATGTTTAAGTCTGTGTTTATATTTCTAGCTTGTGTTTGCATGTGACTGCTATGCTTTGATAACCCATTTTGTATTACTGCATGCATGAGTATATGCATGTACATATACTCTACCATGAGGGGAAAGCAATAGGTTCTGAGATATGCTTAGCAATACTATATTGCACCAAATAAATAAAAACACGATCATTTGTTTCATTTTATTATGGTAAGAGTATTAGGGAAATGAATGTTTTAGAATAAGTTTGTATCACGTTTTTCGATGCATAAGCAAAACATGTCACACGAAGTAGAACAAAGGACTTTATTCTCTGCAAAAATCATGTCTTAACTGAATATATTACAATCACTTTTGATTTACTCATTTACTCTGGTAGTTTAGGTTTATTTTTCCTATTTTCTAATAGTTTTTAGTCGCTCTTTCAGATGGCGCTACTGCTATCACAAAATTCGTATGTCAGTGTTTATATTGCACTTCTGTGTCTATGACCATGGCTGCTACTTGTAGTCTTGTAATGACTCTCCTTTTAGATAAGTCAGACTTTACTTATCATTATGGCAATGTTTTTTTTTACTTTTTCCTTGACAAGTGGGCTTTTTTGAGCTCTTATTCCGAGTATCAATACGTAGGAAGGATTACACACCTCCTAGCTAGGGTACCATTCTGGTTTCGTTTAGAATGCCATGTTCAAATCTGTTTCTCAGCATTTCTATCATCAGTTTACCTTCACTTCTTTCTTCGGATTATTCATATGTATTTAAATTTGGTGTAGTATGTCTATTAGCGTTAAATAGGTGAAATACTGATTCTGGTAGCCTTGTATGTTCGTTTTTTTTAGTTGTAGAGCAGTGTTTATAGTTTTTCACCAGATAATTGCTTACAAAGGAAGTATTTTCTAAACTTAATGCAATACTTTGCGATTTGTCCGTATGCTCAGAGCTTAGATGAGGTTGAATATACTTGCTAGTCAGGCAATCCACCACAGCCCCCTAGCAACAGTAGCCATAACTACATGCGCACTGACACTGCGCAGGGCAATGTGCAGTCGTACCAGCTATTGACCTGTACGAAGCTGTTCTTTCAGAGATAGTTTGTATTTATTCCTCACCTGTTTTGTTTTGAAGTTTTTTAAAAGATATTGTTTATCAATATCTTTTTATAAAGTAATTTTACGCAAAATCGATATTTCATCGACGGTTATCCACAAGAGAACTCCGCCTTGCCTTCGTGCGACTGGCTCCTTGAAACCTTTTTCTGCATAAAACCATTGCCTAATATTTTGCGAGGTAGCTAGGTCTTTCCCACTATCGGGTGGTTTGCCAATCCAGATTTCGTGGTTAGGTCCCTATAGGTGGACTTAGGTAAGCCATCCGCTGCCTCTGTAGAGGGTAGTAGTGACACTGTCCATAAAAAGTAGAAACGCTTTATTTGTTTTGACCCATGCGACCAGAGCAACGACTCCTGCCTCCCTTGATCCATTCCTAATCAGAAAAGTCGTTGATTGGTCTGGGCATGTTGAAACGATCAGGAAACTGGTTAGTGGTGATTTGCAGATAAGTCGACGAAACAGGTGACGGAACTACTTAAGTTGACGAAGTTCCATACTCATGACGTTGTGGTCTTGATAACCATTGCCATGAATTCCTGCAGAAGAGTCATATACTGCACTGATGTCATGGATATGACAGTGGACGACATTGTGAAGGAACTAGCAAACGAAGACGTTATCGCTGCCAGGTTCATCACCAAATTTGTCCATGGCGAACTACGTACAACTCCCCTGATTAACCTAACCTTCGGAAAATCTCTTCTACTGGACATTCCCTTTTTTAGTTACCTGCGATGTCAAGTTTGCCCCTACATTCCAAATTCCTTACGTTGCTTTAAATGACAGATATTTGTCTACGCCTTAAAGTGTTGCACTCTTTCTGCTAAATGGGAGAGGGAAGTTTGCTGCAAAAGGTCATACAGCTGAGGAGTGTACGACTAATATTATGTTGAGTTAACCGGGGCTTCCGTCCAGTTTGAGAAGGAAGTATGCGCAGTCAAGACACAAAACATCTCATATGGCGAGGCTAGGAGGAGGGTTAAGGAGTATCATGATACTCCAAAAGCTAATGAATCCTACACGGTAAACCTACGTAAATCAAGGCGCGCAAAGGAGGGCATTTCCTCCACTTGTAAGTTTGATAGGAGTAAACCTTTGTCAAGAGAAGGAGGGTACCTCCACCAAGTGTAAGATTGATAGGGGGTAAATCTTTGTCGTGTCAATGAGGGTACCTGCTTCACGTGTATGGTTGATAGGGGTAAACCTTCGTCGGGTCAAGGAGGATACCTGCTCCACGTATAAGTTTGATAAGGGGGTACACCTTTGTTGAGTTAGGGAATGTACCTCCCCCACGTGTAAGTTTGATAGAGGAATAAACCTTCAAGTCAAAGAGGGTACCTCTTCAACATGTAAGTTTGATCGGGGGATAAACCTTTATCGAGTCAAGGAGGGTACCTTCTTCACGTGTAATTTTGATAAGTGGGGTAAACCTTTTTCGGGTCAAGGGTACCTCCTTCATGTGTAAGTTTGATAGAGGGGTAAACCTTTGTCGCCTCAAGAATTGTACCTCCTCCACGTTTATTGGTGAGGGGCTTTGATGTTAGGACTTGTCGGGTGGTGGTGTTTGTCAGTGTTCACGGGGGAGAACCTCTCGTGTGCCACAGTAAAGTATCGTACATCGGGGCATAAGCCCACGACGTGTGATCGAAACGAAGCTACTGATGTAGGGAATGAGCAGCATTTATTCGCCGTCAAACAGGAAGCCGCCCTTAGGTGCCAGGTAGTTAATGGGACTAGTGTGTCCAAGAGTGAGGTGCTGACGTGTGCTAGAGACAAAACCAGAGAATCTGTCAGCGTGAGCAGTCATTCTTGGCCACTGTAGTGCGTTAGGAAGTGAGCAACGGTTTTTCGTCTCCGAAGTGTATCAGGCAGGAAGCCATCGTTACGGAGTTAAGCAATGTAGTGTATCTTGAAGTGAGCTACCGACGTCAGACAGGGAGAGAGGAGTGTTTTTAGTGTTTCAGTTAGGAAGCCAGCGTTGTGTGTCAGAGAGATAGTATGCCATGAAGTGAGCTACCGGAGTGTGTTAGACACGAAGCTATCGATGACTGTTGGAGAGTGAGCAGAGTTTTTGAATTCGTCGAAGTAATGGGTGGAGAAGTAAGCTACCGACGTGTATCAGAGACTGAGCCACCGACGCCTATTGAGAATGAGTAACGCTTTCTTTTCACTTTTACACTAAAGAAAGCTTCACCTTGGGAATGTTACTGGGTACATGTCTGACAAGTGTATTAAGCTTTTTTGGGCTCCCCAAGAGATATCACAGTAAAGCTTTACTTTGCTAACTTTATTATTTAGACGATTTTATTCAGCTCTTGCTCTTGCTAGTATCTTTATACCATTATGTTCATCTAGTTTTTACTGATCAGAACACATTAGAGAAGTACTGTAAGAACTTATTGGTTTACCAAATCCCCCCCTCCCTCACCCCACCCATATGATTCCATTTTCTCTGGTGTATGTTGTATCTAATGGTCACTTACGAAGAAATGATAGTTTTAATTGCACTTTTAAAGATGGAATATGCTAAATTGACCAAAATATTGTCTTGCATCTTGTTTACGATTGAGAAATATACTTACCCGGGTAAAGTTGACTTGGCGTCGAAATGGTTCGAATTAGTCTGAAAGGTGGACGATGTCCGAGTCCGAATTATGTTGGTTGTGACTTGAGCTGACTCAGATTCGATATTATTCAATATCCACCTTTCTATCCACAAAATCATTTCTCCAAGGTTAATTGTTAATAACATACTGATTTCGAATGAATATATGGCCTCGTTAGAAGTTTGTAATGCAAAACGAACCTTACATAAAGGGTATGCAAATCATTTTACTGGATTGAGACAACGCTTCGCGTTCACCTCGATGTTCTGAACCGTGACTAGTGACTACGTTGTTGGGTCCTGCGGCTTCACTTGCTCAATTATGGTGGCGAGTGGCGGTCGTGCGGTCTGGTAAGTGACGTGGTGGAGCCATCACTCGGATGAGTGAGACTAGTGAGGGTTAGAAGGTTAGCATGAGTACCCACTTGCGCCTGCCAGCCTGGTCTTTAGCTCCCAAACGGCGAGTAGGTAGCTGCCAGCCAAGCTATGTCGCACTCAGCCAAGCTAGGTAGATCCTACCTAGCTGTCACCAGGCTAGATAGCTCCCAGCCTGCTAGGTACATCCCAGCTAGCTTCGTGTTGTCTGCTAGGAGATGGTTGGTGTTTCTATAAACAAAAGGTTGTACTTGTAGCTAGGTTTAGGAGTCACATTTGTAATGGTTGTAACGAGTTGTTGAATGATTGATGAACAGTATTTATTTAGGTGTACTGGGAAGAGAAGATTTGACGTTTATTATTGTAGTTACCACAGATAAAACATATAGAAAATGTATGACGTCACTATACAGAATTTAGTGGATATCGTTTGTTCAATCGACAGATTATGATTGGTCGTCCTGGATTGTGTGACCAGCCATACAGGTTATTACAATTATACAGTTGTTTGGGTAAATACCAGTTTAGCTCATCGTCGAAATGGCTAATTTTGTTTTAGGTTTGCAATTAACATACAGTAACAGACCTTTGATGCTCCTTGTACTAGTGAAAGAAAAGGGAAACAAATTAACATTGTTAGAATAACACTGTCATTCATAGTTTTATCCTGCAATTAGCAACCAAATTTAAGTACATTATTTAAAATGGATTGTAAAGTGAGAAGGCATAATGTGCTCATGACTTAGAATCTTATTACCATCACGGAAACGTTGGTAAATATTAAATAAATGCAGTAATTCAACTAAATATGATGTATGTTAAAAGATGAATATGCCTTTATATGATAAGTTTTCTATATCAATGGAAATAACACACCAGGCCTTTACGGGGTTCCAGTCAAACTACGTAGTTGGCAGTCACTAACTGTCCACAGTCCAGTCAGCCTCAGTTGTCCGATGGCGTCACAAGACACAGTCAGCCAACATGACAGTACTTGTCAGGTGTCTGGGAGCGGACCGCTGTCGCTTGTCAGGACGTGCCCTTCCTTCATACGTCTGGGGGTAAGTCTTACAGGGGGAAAACATCGGACAGGTCGAGGCGTGGACTAGCAACGTCAGTCAGAGAGGGAGCCACCCATTTGTGTCAGGAGGGCGGGGCGGTGTGTTTTCATGAGCGAGTAAAGGACCGACGCGTGGCGGTGGCTGACACCCTGCTGTCAGGGACTGAATCGCCGGCATCTGTTAGGCGTAGTCGTTCGTCTTGGAGTGTGCTGACGTCCTGTATCAGGAAGAAACGGGCTAAATATGGTTGTATTTCAATGTTGGCAGAAAGAACATAAGCGGCAGAGGCAACCCTCTCCAGAACTCTCGCGAGGAATGAACGCCTGAGGGAACAGCACACATTCCGAAAGAAACTTAGATTCTGATCTGAAGCAGTGTTCACGGAGATGTGTTTATCCAACTCTCATGGCAAGGTTCACTGGTGAAGGAGGAACTGTACCAGGCAGGAAGTTAATGATTTGATGCTGTTCAAAGACTTAGAACATCTTTGTTATGGTAACAAGACATTCATGCGGATACCCAAATGTTAATGATATACTGTTTATACACCATAAACGATATATCACCTGCCGAACCACTACAATAAACGTTAAAATCGTACAATGTTCTACAGGCACAAATGACCGAGCCAACATGTCACTCTACCTGCTGCATCTAGAGGAAAGTGACATTACATGGCCTGGGTGACGTTTTCAACATGGGAGGTCGCTTTACTGCAACGACTATTGCAGTAACTGCTGAAGGAACGTTTCTTACCGTCTCTGCTGGCTAGGGGTTTACCTCTCCCTGCCGGGCTTGTCATTTCTATTAACGACACGTACCCCGTCCACACTGCTCGTGTTGTTCAACACTGGTCCCTAGGAACAAGACACCCTACAGCTCCTGGACTAGGCCACCAAATGAACAAACTTAATTGTCAATGAACATGTTGGGCAGAAATAGTGTACATCTGGCAACCAGGAGAGGAGATGACTAGCCATCAACTACTGAACCACGTCCACACCCTTCGGGGTTAATCTGCAGGCTGGACGTTGTATTAAATAGTACCTAAACATTTTCATTTGTCTTTATAAATTGATAAGTTTATTATTGTTTGATAAGCATTAGTGTCAATAATAAGCAGAGAATCATGTATACTTATACTATACGTGGAGGAAAATATACATGTTTATGATTTATTCACGCTGGTATGGACTGTCGTTCATGCCCACTTCAGTTAAATGGCAGCCACCAAATTTTTTGTCTTTCCAGTAATATGAAATAATTAACGGATGAAAACGATTAAAATATATGAACGGTTGTTCATTATCAATTTTTTTATGCTGTATTAAACGACGAACCTCCCACCAACACATGGCAACGGAGCAGTGTCATACGAACGAAGAGTCGTCAGTAAAGAAAAGAAAATTAATAGTTTGAGGAGCATCGGCCAACTTTACTTATGACGAATGATTGAGTGTAGCAATATCCTGCTTACGAGGACAAATCCATAGTGATAGGAGTATCCATGCGAACATCATAATATAATGTGGATATCGTGTGCCATAATCATAACCTATTTCCATAATATCAAATGTGTTCAGTTGCCTTGCTGCTCAGATACTTAACCATACTACAGCAGCACTTGATTCAGTGGTTTGCAGCCTTCTCCTACCTTCAGCTTTGTAGATATTACAGCCTCTCTAACTGAAATGTCTGAGATACATTTTGATTGTTAGGATGAATGAGGATGAATGTCACTAGTCGACCATCGTTGAAGTTGATGGTTTAGAGATGAGTAAGATCTTTCATCCACAGAGGATAATGCCACTATGTATAGTTGTATACATATACCACAAATATCTGTAGATAAACATTATGTTCCACAAGCTTTTAGCATAAATTTGCGTTTATACATAAAAGAAAGTATGGTTAACTTGGTAGAATTACTGTACCAAAAAGCAAAAATAAGTTCTATGAAGGAATTGGAAGCAAATATTTCGGTACGGTATAGAAACAAGAGGCAATAAAAGGAATACTTTGCGTCAATGATTATGAAATTTTACAAAAAGACAAACGTAAGTACAAAGATACTTGTATGTTCCCAACAATGCGAAACAAATTTTCATGAGAATGAGGATATCATATAACACCGAGAAGAAATACAGAATCTTGAACATTTTAGAGACAAAATATAATATAGAAAAGGTATAAATATGACAATAGTATATCGCTTATTGTATATACAATATGTATTTCTCAAGAAAATTACAGTACGTTTTCAACAATTCAAAATCGTAAGTTTTGTTTACAAGCAATGGCATGCGGGTCTTATTTGAGTTGTTTCAATATCAATTTTGGTCCCGTTTCAGATGTATTTGGAAATCATATAATTTATTCACTGAACTGTCAGGCAGACAGTATAAGATTAATCTATGTTCATTTCATTTTGTGCTTTAAACTATCAATTACGTATGTTCCCTTGTTTCATCGTTGACTGCTTGTTTGTACGTAAAAAAGATACTTATGAAATATCAATGGACTGCATATTACTGCCTGTGTTTTCATTTTCAACGAGTATGACCGAATATGTTTGCACGTAGATAAAAATACTTTTGCATATCGGGTTCTTAATCTTTGAAAGAATTATATTGATATGTAAGACTTGATAATCATTTTACATTTATATACAATACACTATTGTATCTTTTTAAAGACTATAATATGTTTGAGTCTGTGTTTATATTTCACGCAGATTTGTGACTGCTAGTTTTTGTATGTGAATATCAATAAGCATGCATGGTAGACTGCTGTGCTTTGATATCCTATTTTGTATTACTGCATGCATGAGTGTATGCATGTACATACAGTCTACCATAAGGTGAAAACTATGTTCTAATATATATATTTATCAATACTATTTTGCACCAAATAAACATCACACGACCATTTGTTTCCTTTTATCAATATTTGAGAATAAAGTGATATGTTAAAAGTATTAGGGAAATCTAAATTACGATAAATTACCAGCACAAACCGAAGATAGGCTCAGGACTTATATAGGTAATTACCAATTCATATTAGCACTAGGAAAAATAAGATAAATGAAATGGATCTTGAACATGAATAGAATGTGTTATTTAACAAAATGTCAAATTATGTTACGTTTTAAAATTCCTAAGCAAAACATAACATTTATGGCACACAAAGTAGAACAAAGAACTTTATTCTCTGCAATGATTATGGCAGATTTAGATATCTTGCAATTACCTTTGATTTTCCCGCTTTCTCTGGCAGTTGAGGTTTATTTTTCCCGTTTTCTAATTGTTCTTAATCGCTCATCCAGATGGCGTAACTGCAATCATCACAAAATTAGTATGTCAGTCTTTGAATTGCTCCCAAGACGGATGTGTTCTTACGCTCTGTATTTCAACAGTCGCGCACCAGCTACCGACGTGTACGGAGCTGCTGTCGTCTCTCAGAGCTAGGTTGTAGCTATCCCCCTGCGTTGTCGCTACCCTAACATTGTTTTGAAGGTAATTTTTCTAAAGTTATTGTTCATCATTATCTTTATAAGGTTTTGTGCAAAATTGATATTTCATTGACAGGTGTCCGCAAAACTTCGCCTGGCTTTGTGCGTCCGGCTCAGCCACGAAAACTTTTTCTACATAGAACAATTGCCTGAATTTTTTTTTTTTTTTCTGGGGACGGGGGGCTAGTTTTTTTTTTTTTTTTTCACTGTCTGGGGTGGTTTGCCACCCCAGACTTTGGGGTTAGGCCCCTAGGATGGACCCAGGTAAGCCATCCTCTTCCCCCTTAGGGGGTAGTGGTGACGGACCTTCGATCAAAAATAGAAACGCTAATTATGTTTTGGCTCATGCGACCGGAGCAACGACCCTCGCCTCCCTCGATCCTTTCCTAATCATGAAGGTCATTGATGGATGGTCTGGGTATGTTGAAACGGTAGGGAAACTGGCGAGTGGTGATTTATTGGTAAAAGTGAAATCAACGAATCAGGTGGCGGAACTACTTTAGGTGACCAAATTCCATACTTACGATGTTGTGGTCTCTATACCCGTATCCATGACTTCATGCAGGGGAATTATCTACTGCACTGATGTCATGGATGTGTCAGAGGACGACATTGTGAAGGAACTGGCAAACGAGGACGTTATCGCTGCCAGGTTCATCACTAAATTCATCAATGGTGAACGACGTAGAGCTCCCCTGATAACCCTAACTTTCGGAAAATCTCGTTTACCTGAAAATATCTCTATTGGTTACACGCGTGGTCAAGTTCGCCCATATATTCCAAATCCCCTACGTTGCTATAAATGCCAGAAATTTGGTCACCCTTCAAAGTCTTGCACTCTTTCTGCAAGGTGTGGGTAGTGTGCTGAGGAGGGTCATACTGCGGAAGATTGTACGAGTAACAGGATGTTGTGTGTCAACTGTAATGGTAACCACCCAAGCTGGGACCAGGCCTGTCCCCGGTTCCAGTTTGAGAAAGAAGTGTGCACAACTAAAACTCGGAATAACATTTCATATGGCGCGGCTAGGAGGAAGGTTGAGTCTCGTGAGACTCCTAAACCTAATGAATCCTACGCGTCGGCTCTGAAATGTAAGCCGGTTATGCGTACGATCTCTACGCAAACTCCTTGACACGCCGACCGCCACTGCCAAGAACCCACCTCCACCTAATCCTATACCAATTTCTCCATCCAAAGCCCACAAAAAATCCTATGCCAACACCACATCCTCATCCAACCATAAAGATAAGAAAGAGAACAAGACTAATGTATCCCTAAACTTCACTAGAAAAACCTACGTCGCACGTCATCGTACCAGTACCTCCACCAAAGAGGTCTGTGATTCACAGGTCCTCTTCGTTGGATTACATAGAAGTGATGGAAGCCAGAACATCCACTTCTAGGGACCGATCATGTTCTCCTGGGGACTCGCCCAAGTCCCGACATAAACGGCTAAGAAAACTGGTCGGTTAAATAACTCTTAAACTAACTCGTTCAACACCATCCAGTGGAACTGTAGAGGCCTTAGGCATAAGCAACTACAACTGTTGCTTGCACTGTATAGGCCAGCCATGATATGTCTACAGGAGACCCTTCTGAACGACACAGTCAAAGACTGTTCCGCTTTAGATAGCTATCACTCGTATAGAAGAGACGAGAATCGTGGGGTAGCTACACCAAAATTTACCTCACACAGGAGTGACTTTAAATTCTACTCTAGACGCTGTCGCATGTAGAGTGAAATTTGATAACACATACCTGGCCATTTGCTCAATATATTGCTCCGGTTCCAATGATAATATCTTTTTCACATGAGTTTAGTTTATTAATATTATTGCCCTGTAATTCACAGGACTCTGTATATTCAGAGCCCATTGCTTTAAGAGCGGAAAGAGAATCGGAAAAAAATTACGGCTTTACTATTTGAATTAATTATATAGTCTATGGCTCGATCAATAGCAAACAATTCAGCGCAAAATACAGATGTATGGTTCGGCAAGCGGTATCTTGAGTGCACACTCCATCGACCATACACTTACACCCACACATTCATCCGTCTTGGAGCCATCAGCGTAGAAGTGAACATACGATAAGTGATCAATGATGACCTGACGAAAACGCTGGTGTACCTTGCCCTCCGATTGCTTTTTAGGTTGGTAGCCAGCTCGTCTTGATAATTTGGGAACCCACCCAAGGTGGGTAGGGAATTCTTAACCAGCGAGTCCACTTCATTCACTTTAATGCCGGAGTTCTCACTGAGGAATGTATTCTGACGGCTAGGGGCCTGATGCCTCTGTTGAGCTGTGAATGTTCCAGAATGAGGCGACAGGCAGTTGTATTGTTCCTTCTGGCCATCAGAATACCACATTGCCACGACAGGATCTCACGTCTTAGTCGGAGAGGAGGTACATGGGCCTCAACTTCCAATCGTGGAACTCTGGTACAGGTTACGGCTCCAAGACACATTCGCAAACATTCATTTTGTATCACATCCAACCTCCTCAGGGTATACTTGCTCACCGAAGCATACAACTGAGAGCCATAGTCTAAGGTAGATCAAATTAGGGACTTATAAATCATTAATAAAGATCTTCTGTCGTCTCCCCAGAAGGAACCCGAAAGGCGTTTAAGAACATTGTCTTTTACTGCAATTTGTCACTAGATAGTCGACACGACTTTTCCAATTAAGTCTTATCAAAATTAAAGCCTAGGAATTTAACGATTTCGAAATGGGATCGGGTTGTTGTCTAACGTTAAATGCAAATTCGGGATATTAAGTTTTCAGGTGAACACAACAGCGATACTTTTGTTGGGTGAGAACTTAAATCTCCACTGTAGCGCCCAACGATAAACGGACTCAAGCGCAGCTTGAACCCGCTCAGCCGAAAATTGTGCACTAGGCGAAGATGTGCCATAGCGCACAATCATCAGCATAAAGCGAGTATTTAAGATCTCGCGGGACGGAAGTTGGAGACAGAATATCATTCATCATAATATTAGATAATGTTGGGCTAAGAACGCTGCCTTGCGGCATCCCATTCTCTTGGACAAATGTGTCCGAAGTGACACCTAGTGCTGCAAGTTTCACAGCAAAAGTTCTATTGTTTAAAAATTTTTCATTGAATATGGGTACAAAACCTCAAACCACAAGCATAAAGTCTGCTTAAAATTCCGTTTCGCCATGTCATGTCGAAGGCTTTTTCTAAATCTAAAAATACGGCAACCAAAAAACTCACTTTACTGATTGACTCTAGGATAGAATGTTCTAGATGTATCAAATGATCCAATGTGCCTCTGTTACGACGGAAAGCACACTGTTGATCATTTAATAAACCCTTTGATTCTAACAAAAAAAAGTAGCCTTCAGTTAACCATTCTCTCCATGACCTTACAAATGCAGCTCGTGAGCGCAATAGGCCGAAACGAATTTGTATTCGTAAGGCGTCCGGAGCCTTTTGGGATGGGGATGACGTGCGCAAAGTGCCGTGAGTTTGTAAACGTTCGAGACGTCCAAATCTCAGTGTACAATGCTAACAACTTAGTCACCCCAAGTGATGTCGTTAAGTATATGCGGCGATGACAAGGATAAATCAATTGCCGAGATATTGTCCAGTTCGATCATCAACACGGGTTCCACTACCATCGTTCAGAAGAGCGAGGTTGGCGTTTATCATAAAATCAACCATTTGTTCTCCCCTGGCGTCTGCGCGGATGCATCCCCACTGATAATGATGAGCATTGAAGTCTCCTAAAACTACTTTACGGTGGAGCAACTGGTTAACAAGCAAGTTTAACTCATTATCAAGTGCTTGATCTGGGTGCCTGGTAATTGCAATATATACAGCAATGAGCAGGCAGACAGCTTGGCGAAGTCGACCTCAGAACTCGAGGAGAACGTTCCGATCCCTCGGGAGTTGGGGTCCTGCCTTTCCTTGGGGAAGAGATCAATCCATCTTCTGTGGCAGAGTCAGTGGACCAACCTGACCATCAACAAAAAATACAAGCAAGAAGTGGCGGACTGGCCGACCTCGTACCGCAAGAACAGAAGAGAAGAGGTCGTGCTGGCCAGCCTCAGAATGAACTGTACGTACACCACCCACCTGCAGCCATACACAACCAGAAGGTTTTCACCCGTATGCCAACTGTGTAAACAAACCTCTACACTAGAAGACCTACTGCTAAAATGCAAGAGATACGAACAACATAGAATGAAATCTTTTAACTACCACGTCAACCAAAACATATTTCCTTCAACATCATTAATGTACTCGGGGATAACCCGAGTACTATTGGCAAATTGATGGTCTTCCTCAGAGAAACAGAATTAATCAAGATGATGTAAGGTGGTTTGCGGATTCTCCACTGTGGCGGAGTCTGCTTGGTGTGCAGCGCTTCCTACTTGGGTTGGTCGCATGGTGGGTGGACATGTCCATTCATTAGGCGGTCGGCCTTGGAGGGAGGTGGTCATCCTCCGGGTCGGCTGCGCCATGGTGTTGAGTCGGCGGACCTTCGATTAACTATGTATTCTGTGTACATATCGTGGTGGAAGCTTGTCCCTAACCTGTCCTATCTTCTCGCATTCTTGGGTAAAATGCAACCATGGATACTGTGCTGACTGGGTGGTATTTGCCGCCACGTCGGACCAATACCCACAAACCTTTTATTTCCACTTATATTTATAATTTTTATTATTATTACTCCAAAATTACACATTGTTTTCTAATAGGTATTTAGGAATGCCGACTTCAGTCATACATTAAATAAGGTTGCAGGCCTAATGACCTTCCTCATAGGTCGATGGCCGTAAAACCCAATAAACAACAACATAGGCCGTCGATGTGAAGCGAATACTGGTCGTGTGTAGGGGAACAGGACGTCGTTGTGGTACGAGTACTGGTCGTGTGTAGGGGAACAGGACGTCGTTGTGGTACGAGTACTGGTCGTGTGTAGGGGAACAGGACGTCGTTGTGGAGCGAGTACTGGTCGTGTGTAGGGGAACAGGACGTCGTTGTGCAGCGAGTACTGGTCGTGTGTAGGGGAACAGGACGTCGTTGTGGAGCGAGTACTGGTCGTGTGTAGGGGAACAGGACGTCGTTGTGGAGCGAGTACTGGTTGTGTGTAGGGGAACAGGACGTCGTTGTGAAGCGAGTACTGGTCGTGTGTAGGGGAACAGTCCGTCGTTGTGGAGCGAGTACTGGTCGTGTGTAGGGGAACAGGACGTCGTTGTGGAGCGAGTACTGGTCGTGTGTAGGGGAACAGGACGTCGTTGTGGAGCGAGTACTGGTCGTGTGTAGGGGAACAGGACGTCGTTGTGGAGCGAGTACTGGTTGTGTGTAAGGGAACAGGACGTCGTTGTGGAGCGAGTACTGGTCGTGTGTAGGGGAACAGGACGTCGTTGTGGAGCGAGTACTGGTCGTGTGTAGGGGAACAGGACGTCGTTGTGGAGCGAGTACTGGTCGTGTGTAGGGGAACAGGACGTCGTTGTGGAGCGAGTACTGGTTGTGTGTAAGGGAACAGGACGTCGTTGTGGAGCGAGTACTGGTCGTGTGTAGGGGAACAGGACGTCGTTGTGGAGCGAGTACTGGTCGTGTGTAGGGGAACAGGACGTCGTTGTGGAGCGAGTACTGGTTGTGTGTAAGGGAACAGTCCGTCGTTGTGGAACGAGTACTCGTTGTGTGTAGAGGAAGAGGTCGTCGTTGTGGAGTGAGTATTGATCGTGTGTAGGGGCACATGTCGTCGTTGTGCACTGTCGTGTATCATGGTCTGAGCCACAGATTTGTGTTAGGAATACAGCCACAGACCAGGAGGCCGAAGTTGTGCGTTAGGGAGTGAGCAGTAGTTTGCCTTGGCGAACTACATGTGTGTATCAGTGACTAAGCTACAGATAGCTTAGGGAGTGAACAGTGTTTTTGTCCCTGTAGTGTGTCAGGCAAGGAGCCACCGTTGTGTGCAAATCAATTGGTCGAAGCATTGTGTCATGGAATGAATTAATAGCGTGTATCTCATCAACGTTATTCAGGGAGTGAGCGGCGTTTTTTTTTTTACGATCAGGTAGGAATTCGCCTCTGTGTGAGGCAGTTAGTCGAAGAAGTGTGTCTTGGACGTGTGCTACAGGCGAAACCAAGGACCTTTGGCAGGGAGTGAGTAGCTGTTTGCCAATAAGGGAGGAAGCCACAGTCGTGTATGAGGATGTTACTTGAAGTAGTTTGCCTTGAAATGAGGTGCTGACGTGTGCTGACGAGGCTACTGACGTGTTTCAGGGAGACAGCTGCGCCAGAGGCCATCAGAGGGGCGTGGTGGCATCCAGAATCAAAGCCCCAAATTGAAGCTTTACGTCGAAGCCCCTTTGGTGTTCCTTGGCCAATGTAGTGTAAGGGGAGTCGTCGCCATCTGGGAGTTAGTCAAAATGGTGCATCGTGGAGTGAGGTATCTACGTGTGTTAGAGAAGAAGCCACCGACTTCTGTCAAGAGGTAAGCAGTGATTTTTGTCATTGTAGTGTATCTAGCGGGAAACTATCGTTGTGTGTCGGAGTAGTGGGCTGTGGAGTAAGGTCCCGAACGCTTGTTTAGAGGAGGAGCCCAAGGGCGTCTTGTCAGGGAGAGAGTTGCATTTATTCTCCCAAAGGCAGGAAGAGACAGTTGTGCTTGAGGTAGTGTTGTGGAGTGTCCTGGCGACGTGTCGTACACAAGGCCACCGACGTGTTTCAGGGAGAGAGATCTACGTGTCTCAGCCATTTGAGTGTGCTTGGAGCAAAGCCGTTATTACGGAGCAAGTCGAAACAGTGTCGTGAGGTGTGAGCTACCGATAATGCACCGGAGCAGTCTGACAAGAAGCCAGCAGCGCCTTTGGCTATTTGGCGGTAAACCACCATCGTGTGTTAGTGAGTTTGATGTAGTAATGTGCAGTGAGCTACCTACGTGTCCTGCAGACGAAGCCATCGACGTCAGTCGGGCATTGAGCGACGATTTTCTTTTACTGTAGTTTGTCAGGCAGGAAGCAGTCGTTGTGTGTCGGGGAGATGGTCGAAGTAGTGTGATATGGAGTGGGATACCATCGTCCGTCACAGAGCAGCGTTTTTGGCCCTGTAGTGTGTCAGGTTGGAATCCGTCTTTGTCTTTGCTTGTGACGAAACCTGTAGGTGTTACGCTGATTGGATGTGTTGTGTTGTACTCCTGATAACTCTACGAAAGCGTGGTAGTTGCTTTGAGTTTTTATGTCACGTAGATTGCTTGGATGTACGTATAAGGCAGTCAATTTAGTACATAGGAAAAGATTTCTAAAGAACTTAAATCAGTTCGACTGATTTGTAGTGATTAGCTAACAAAGTGTCAGATTTCCTCCCCATACAGTACAAATGAGTAATTACATGATTATGAGAGAAAACTGATCGCCAAATGATCTTTTAGAATATGAATTTCGCCCACTAACATGATCGCCAAATATTCTTAAGATCATAGTTTATAAGTAATTGAAACATGATCGTGACACAGAATTGTACATTTGCTATGCGTCGGTTTGAAACAAGAATGCCAAACAGCGATCAACACGTATATAATCAGTTGAAACATGACGACCAAAAGTCTAAAATATACAATTAGATCAAGCTTTGTAAGTTGCCTGTCGTGCGTTAGTGAGTGTCTGATACTCGTGAGTGACCCTCACATGCCAGGATATGAGGCGCCGACGTGTTTTCGAGGCTGAGGTGGTAGAGTAAGGGAGGGAGAGAGTGAACCCTCATGACGGTCTCTCTCGAGTCAGGAACTGAACTAGCGAACAGAGTCTGGGAGTGAACCTTAATGAGCCACGTCTTCAAATTTTGTCGTATACCTTGAGGTTGACCGCCCTCATGTGCCAAGGGATGAGTATTCGACCTTGGGCGGTGAGTTGAACCCGCCCTTAAGTGCCAGGGGATTGAGTATTCTGCCTCGGGCAGTGAGCTGTCCATGTGCTTAAAAGCGAGATGGTTCACTGTTACAGGGAGTGAGGCGTCGTTGTGTTTCAGTGAGAGTCGAAGCAGCGGCCGCTGTCTTGGAGGCAGCGCCTGATGTGTGTGAGGGACAAAGCTGCTCAGCTTGTGTGTCTATGAGCAGCGGGTTTCTCTTACCAATGAGTCATAGTGTACAGGAAATGACAGATCAACAGTGAATAAATTATAGTGCAATTTGCATGATACGTGACGTTCACAATAACTGAACAGCAGTGATTAAACAGCTTTTTCTTATGTTTTGTTTCTGTATTCGTTCACAATGATGTTCTGTTCAGTCTTGAGTGTAGACTATCTGTGTTGTCAGGATTCGTTAATAGTATTAACGGACTTGGTGTTACAAATGTAGTTAAGGAGTTAGTGAAGGTGAGACATTGTATTGGATCTTTGAGGGCCTTACCGTGAGCTGGTGATATTGTCATGATGGGGTACGTTTTCTATGGTCGTCAACACGTTGATCATTTGCGGGTGTTCCTTCTGTTTTTATTGATGGATTTGGATGAAAGTGGCAAGAAATAATTTCCTTATGCCACACACTTGATACAGAAGTGGCAAAGAAATAATTTCCTTATGCCACACACTTGATACAGAAGTAAGTGGCAAAGAAATAATTTCCTTATGCCACACACTTGATACAGAAGTATTTCCCTCTAATTCAGTTCTGTTCAGCCTACGTACTTAGAATTGTGGAAGTAGGAAATCCATTGGTAAGACTATTGTCAAAATCTGTTAAATATAATACACGATTCCAATTTCAGATAGATTATCTTCAGTATTAGTACCATTTCAGGCATCCAGGGAAGTTAGGTCACGTTCGTAGGGTTAGGTTAGGTTCAAATTGATTTTCCGATGGTTCTTGGTGTTTTGAAAGATTCTGACCTTCATTTCAATCTGAAATCAATACTCTTTTAGTATTTCCCCGACCCAAAATCCAGAAGAAACGTACGAGTTTGATGTATGTAGTTTCGTTTACCCTTGAATAGTCCTTGGTTTAGATATCAAAGAAAACGAAGATTTTAATGGGAAACAAAACTTATTTACCTAGCTAATCCGAGGGATGGTGTTTTTTTATCATTTTCTCGGGCATCTATCTCGTTCCTTCCCGTATTTCATTTCTATATATTCTCTCTCTCTCTCTCTCTCTCTCTCTCTCTCTCTCTCTCTCTCTCTCTCTCTCTCTCTCTCTCTCTCTCTCTCTAATAGACATAATCTAAGGCTCCATCTACAACCTTCAGCTCCCCTTGCTACATAGGGCTCGACATTGTCTTCCTTCTCGAGTAACACATTCGTCACCTGAACACCACTATTCCTTAATCTTTAAGGGAAATTACGAAATCAATATCTTGATTTATAATTCAGGATCTTCATTCAAGTATCAAAATAGATCATCACAAGGGGCGTTTATATTTCAGTGTGAACGTATGTGGTCTTGGCTTAATTTTGAACACCTAAAGATGGTGGTTTAGATTATCTCGATTAGTCGTTCTCAAATGAGGGTGTCAGCTGCATTGACCCTGGTGATCGACAAGCCTAGACCTGAAAGAACCAGCCGACCACCCATGCCATGTTCGACCCGGTGAATATTTGCATACACACACACACACACACACACGGGTCTTCGTGGTGTAGTGGTTAGCTGTACTGACTGAGTAATCACGGGCCCGCACTGAGTTGGATCTTGGGCACGGCAGAAGTCCTACACTCAACCCAGGTGTTCATCCTCCCCTCGGGAGTGGTCAGTATATGGGTACCTGGCTTACGCTGGTGTGTGTGTGTGTGTGTGTGTGTGTGCGTGCATGCGCGTGTGTGTGTGTGTGTGTGTGTGTGTGTGTGTGTGTCCACACGTAGAAGCATAAACATGGTACGTATATACAAGGTTACGAGACGGGGCGACACGAGTTTAACTCGCTCCATTGCACAAAAAAAAGAAAAAAGAAAAGGAACTCCCAACCCATGTGCAAGGGCCATGAACACAGTAAAGTGTGTGGCTTTGAAATCATTTTGGTATTTATCACCTGAAGACTTTAATGACCCAGGCAGTCGATAGGCCAAGGGCCAATTAATGACGAGATGTATAATGAAAACGGTTGGTGCCATGTTTAGATTTTCAAAATCCTCCGTTGAAGTTACTTCTCAAAAACTGCTGACAAAATGGTCACATAGTTAAGACGGGGTTGTAATACAGTGGTTAGGAAATTGGATGACTGACCGTAAACAAAGTGCAGTGATCAGTGGTCAAGCCTCGGAATGGATAGACGTAACAAGTGGTGTGCTTCAGGGATCAGTCATGGAACCGCTTCTCTTTCCCATATGCATCACTGGTGCTGATATTAAGCTGCATTATTATCTATTTATCATCCTTTGTTGCTGTCTCCCGCGTTAGCGAGGTAACGCAAGGAAACAGACAAAAGAATGGCCCAACCCACCTCCATACACATGTATATACATACACGTCCACACGTCCCAGTTGACTTGTCCCTCAGCCCTACTGTATCTGATAACCTTGCTCTTATTCACATTTACTCTCAGCTTTCTTGTTTCACACACTTTACCAAACTCAGTCACCAGCTTCTGCGGTTTCTCACCCGAATCAGCCACCAGCGTTGTATCATCAGCGAACAGCTTACTTCCCAAACTCTCTCATCCACAACAGACTGCATACTTGCCCCTCTTTCCAAAACTCTTGCATTCACCTCCCTAGCTACGCCACCCATAAACAAATTAAACAACCATGGAGATATCACACACCCCTGCCGCAAACCAACATTCACTGAGAACCAATCACTTTCCTCTCTTACTACTCGTACACATGCCTTACATCCTCGATAAAAACTTTTCACTGCTTCTAACAACTTTTCTCCCACACCATATATTCTTAATACCTTCCACAGAGCATCTCTATCATATGCCTTCTCCAGATCCATAAATGCTACATGCAAATCCATTTGCTTTTCTAAGCATTTCTCACATACATTCTTCAAAGCAAACACCTGATCCACACATTCTCTACCACTTCTAAAACCACACTGCTCTTCCCCGATCTGATGCTCTGTACATGCTTTCACCCTCTGTCAATATCCTCCCATATAGTTTCCCAGGAATATTCAACAAACTTATACCTCTGTAATTTGAGCACTCACCTTTATCCCCTTTGCCAATCCTCAGGCACTTCACCATGAATCATACACACGTTAAATATCCTTAACAACCAGTCAACAAAGTCGCCCCCTTTTTTTAAATAAATTTCACTGCAATACCATCCAAACCCGCCGCCTTGCCGGGTTTCATCTTCCGCAAAGCTTTCACTAGTTCTTCTCTGTTTACTAAATCATTCTTCCTGACCTTCTCACTTTGCACACCACCTCGACCAGAACAACTTATATCTGCCACTCTATCATGTAATACATTCAACAAACCTTCAAAATACTCACTCCATCTCCTTCTCACTTCACCACTACTTATCATCTCCTCATTAGTCCCCTTCACCGATGTTCCCATTTGTTCTCTTGTCCTACGCACTTATTTACCTCCTTCCAAAACATCTTTTTATTCTCCATAGATTTTAATAATACTCTCTCACCCCAACTCTCATTTGCCCTCTGTCACCTCTTGACCTCTTGCCCCTTTCTTTTATACATCTCCCAGTCATTTGCATTATTTCCCAGCAATAATCGTCCAAACGCCTTTCTCTTCTCTTTCACTTATAATCTTACTTCTTCATCCCATCACTCACAACCCTTTCTAATCTGCCCACCTCCAACGCTTCTCATGCTTCAAGCATCTTTTGCGCGAGCCATCACTGCTTCCCTAAATATATCCCATTCCTCCCCTACTCCCCTTACGTCCTTTGTTCTCACCTTTTTCTATTCTGCACTCAGTCTCTCCAGTTACTTCCTCACACAAGTCTCCTTCCCAAGCTCACTTACTCTCACCACTCTATTCACCACAACATTCTTCTTTTCTGAAAACCTCTACAAATCTTCACCATCGCCTCCCCAAGATAATGATCAGACATCCCTCCACTTGCACCTCTCAGCACATTTACATCCAAAAGTCTCTCACGCGCCTATCAATTAACACGTAATCCAATAATCCTCTCTGGCCATCTCTCCTACTTACATACGTATACTTGTGTATATCTCTCTCTTTAAACCAGGTATTCCCAATCACCAGTCCTTTATCAGCACACAAATCTACAAGCTCTTCACCATCTCTATTTACAACAATGAACACCCCATGTACACCAATTATTCCTTCAACTGCCACATTACTCACCTTTGCATTCAAATCACCCATCACTATAACACGGTCTCGTGCATCAAAACTGCTAACACACTCACTCAGCTGCTCCCAAAACTCTTGCCTCTCATGATCTTTCTTATGCCCAGGTGCATATAGGCACCAATAATCACCCAATCTCTCTCCATCCACTTTCGGTTTTACCAACATCAATCTAGGGTTTACTTTCTCACACTCTATCGCATACTCCCACAACTCCTGTTTCAGGTGTAGTGCTACTCCTTCCTTTGCTCTTGTCCTCTCACCAACCCCTGACTTTACTCCTAAAACATTCCCAAACCACTCTTCCCCTTTACCCTTTAGCTTCGTTTCACTCAGAGCCAAAACATCCAGGTTCCTTTCCTCAAGCATACTACCTATCTCTTTTCTCATCTTGGTTGCATCCACACATTTAAACACCCCAGTCTGAGCCTTCGAAGAGGATGAGCACTCCCCGCGTGACTCCTCCTTCTGTTTCCCCTTCTAGAAAGTTAAAATACAAGGAGAGGAGGGTTTCTAGCCCCCGCTCCAGTCCCCTTTAGTTGCCTACTACGACACGCGGGGAATGCGTGGGAAGTATTCTTTCTTCCCTATCCCTAGGGAGCTGCATTGTAAGATATTGATAATTGCAGACGATATCAAAATGAGGATAAAATCTACGACAGGAACCGCACGTCTGTAGCTTCAAAGAATCTTAAACTGATGGTCTGGGGTCCAGGTGGCAAATGAATTCTAATATCGATAAGTTCATGGTTGTGCATGGAGTGAAAACGAGCGAACACAAGATGTAAATATATCAGAACCACTGTGTGTGTGTGTGTGTGTGTGTGTGTGTGTGTGTGTGTGTGTGTGTGTGTGTACGTATTAACTCGAGCAAAGTCAGGCCACTTGTATTCCCGCCTCGAGCCCTTTTCCAGCTGGCCACTGACTACGGATGGGAGGGGGGACGGTTGGTGGCGTCAGGCAGGCGATGAGAAACGGGAGGATTAAGGAAGGGTGAATGAGAGAGACAAGGGAGGGAAGGGAAGCCACGAGGGAAATGGATGTAACGCAGCGTGGTGAGGAAGTTCCCCCTCTCTTGAGTTGCTCTCCTGGTGGCCAGCGCCGCTATTGTTGGATGGCTTCCTCCACCAGTCACTCACACACACACACACACAATAAAGCTAAGCCATCTCCTCTCTCTACGATAAACGTTTGCTCTTACGAAAGTTCAAAAGGGTTTCAGTGGTCTTTTTTTTTCTTTAGGGAGTTTTATCTAGTCATACGCGAGAGAAATCAACATCTGTTTCCTAAATTTCGTTAGGGATGAATGGTATTGTTGATTGAGATAACTTGAGATAACAAATGATAGTTGTATTTGATATTACTTTATTTCATTAATATTCCTCTATGATAATCACTATTGTGTGTTAGGACGAATGATTTTGGTATTACAAATATTTATATTACTTCTAAAGTTAAGCCATGTTTTATTAACGATTAACGATTGAAATATATTGTGTAAAGTTTCAATAAGAAAGAATTATCAACTCTTACTGAACTGTTACTATCTATAAAGTTCCAATCATGAGCTCACTCTGTAGGGGATTCGTCCATTTGCTTTCGGATGATCTTTACCAGTACCGTGCAGACTACGCTCGTCTGAGAGTCTGACTTGTACTTGAGTGCCACATTTCCCCAGTTTCTTATCGATGGATATGACGTTTGTCCCTTTCCCACTCCCTCTGCACTTTGCCTCCCTCTCCTGCGACGTCTTGAACATAAGATTTGTCAGGTGTATCTGCTTACATCTTCAGCACATGAGGTCAAAATTCATGAGAACCATAAGCCTTGTATGTCTTTTCTAGATATCTTGTTGTTTTCCGAGACTTCCTTGCCATTCCACCTCATAGACACTGGGGCTACAGTGTGTTCCACTTTGAAAACGTCTTTGGGTTTTTAATTCGGCTTTTCACATATCCATGTATCATCCTCTACAACTCCAGAATCACTAAGCCTGATTAGCTACTCTTTCGCTAACAATATAACAGTATATTCCATTTTATCGACCTACCCCAAGGGGTGGACGAACAGCTGGGAAAACTTTGGACAGACTGCCGCAACCAGGATTCGAACCTATACGCTCGACCTTAGGCGGCCCGTGAATACAGTGTTGTACTCCTACCTTGCTCTCTTGTACCTTACAAACGCTGGCTCACTGGTGTGCCGCCAGGATCTTCGTTACAGCATATGCTGAAGCTCCTTTGCTCTTTGACAGCTGTTACTGAGCCATTCTTACGTGACCTGTGTGTGTGGTTGCAAAGTGTGATTGCTATTTCTGTGTTACGAGGGGGAAAGTTTTATACTGGTGTTGCCCCGTGTCGGACTCTTTAGATGTACCATGTCTTAGTACACACACACACACACACAAACACAAGCATACGCGCATGCGCGCGCACACAAACACAAGCACACTCGCACAGACACAAACGAGCACACACACGAACGCACACTCATATATATATATATATATATATATATATATATATATATATATATATATATGTATATATATATATATATATATATATATATATATATATATGTATATATCTTTTTTTCATACTATACGCTATTTCCCGCATTAGCGAGGTAGCGATAAGAACAAAGGCCTGAACCTTTGAGGGAAATCATTACTTGGCCCCCTTCTCTGTTCCTTCTTTTGGATAATTATAAACGAGAGGGGAGGATTTCCGGCCACCCGCTCCCTCCCCTTTCAGTCGCCTTCTATGACACGCAGGGAATACGTGGGAAGTATTCTTTCTCCCCTATCCCCAGGGATAGTATATACATGTGTATGGGGGGGTTGGGCCATTTCTTTCGTCTGTTTCCTTGCGCTACCTCGCAAACGCGGGAGACAGCGACAAAGAAAAAAAAAAAAAAAAAAATATATATATATATATATATATATATATATATATATATATATATATATATATATTTGCTTTGTCGCTGTCTCCCGCGTTTGCGAGGTAGCGCAAGGAAACAGACGAAATAAATGGCCCAACCCACCCCCATACACATGTATATACATACGTCCACACACGCAAATATTCATACCTACACAGCTTTCCATGGTTTACCCCAGACGCTTCACATGCCTTGATTCAATCCACTGACAGCACGTCAACCCCGGTATACCACATCGCTCCAATTCACTCTATTCCTTGCCCTCCTTTCATCCTCCTGCATGTTCAGGCCCCGATCACACAAAATCTTTTTCACTCCATCTTTCCACCTCCAATTTGGTCTCCCTCTTCTCCTCGTTCCCTCCACCTCCGACACATATATCCTCTTGGTCAATCTTTCCTCACTCATTCTCTCCATGTGACCAAACCATTTCAAAACACCCTCTTCTGCTCTCTCAACCACGCTCTTTTTATTTCCACACATCTCTCTTACCCTTACGTTACTTACTCGATCAAACCACCTCACACTACACATTGTCCTCAAACATCTCATTTCCAGCACATCCATCCTCCTGCGCACAACTCTATCCATAGTCCACGCCTCGCAACCATACAACATTGTTGGAACCACTATTCCTTCAAACATACCCATTTTTGCTTTCCGAGATAATGTTCTCGACTTTCACACATTCTTCAAGGCTCCCAGAATTTTCGCCCCCTCCCCCACCCTATGATCCACTTCCGCTTCCATGTTTCCATCCGCTGCCAGATCCACTCCCAGATATCTAAAACACTTCACTTCCTCCAGTTTTTCTCCATTCAAACTCACCTCCCAATTGACTTGACCCTCAACCCTACTGTACCTAATAACCTTGCTCTTATTCACATTTACTCTTAACTTTCTTCTTTCACACACTTTACCAAACTCAGTCATCAGCTTCTGCAGTTTCTCACATGAATCAGCCACCAGCGCTGTATCATCAGCGAACAACAACTGACTCACTTCCCAAGCTCTCTCATCCCCAACAGACTTCATACTTGCCAGTCTTTCCAAAACTCTTGCATTCACCTTCCTAACAACCCCATCCATAAACAAATTAAACAACCATGGAGACATCACACACCCCTGCCACAAACCTACGTTCACTGAGAACCAATCACTTTCCTCTCTTCCTACACGTACACATGCCTTACATCCTCGATAAAAACTTTTCACTGCTTCTAACAACTTGCCTCCCAAACCATATATTCTTAATACCTTCCACAGAGCATCTCTATCAACTCCATCATATGCCTTCTCCAGATCCATAAATGCTATATACAAATCCATTTGCTTTTCTAAGTATTTCTCACATACATTCTTCAAAGCAAACACCTGATCCACACATCCTCTACCACTTCTGAAACCACACTGCTCTTCCCCAATCTGATGCTCTGTACATGCCTTCACCCTCTCAATCAATACCCTCCCATATAATTTACCAGGAATACTCAACAAACTTATACCTCTGTAATTTGAGCACTCACTCTTATCCCCTTTGCCTTTGTACAATGGCATTATGAACGCATTCCGCCAATCCTCAGGCACCTTCACCATGAGTCATACATACATTAAATAACCTTACCAACCAGTCAACAATACAGTCACCCCCTTTTTTAATAAATTCCACTGCAATACCATCCAAACCTGCAGCCTTGCCGGCTTTCATCTTCCGCAAAGCTTTTACTACCTCTTCTCTGTTTACCAAATCATTTTCCCTAACCCTCTCACTTTGCACACCACCTCGACCAAAACACCCTATATCTGCCACTCTATCATCAAACACATTCAACAAACCTTCAAAATACTCACTCCATCTCCTTCTCACATCCCCACTACTTGTTATCACCTCCCCATTTGCGCCCTTCGCTGAAGTTCCCATTTGCTCCCTTGTCTTACGCACTTTATTTACCTCCTTCCAGAACATCTTTTTATTCTCCCTAAAATTTAATGATACTCTCTCACCCCAACTCTCATTTGCCCTCTTTTTCACCTCTTGCACCTTTCTCTTGACCTCCTGTCTCTCTTTTATACATCTCCCACTCAATTGCATTTTTTCCCTGCAAAAATCGTCCAAATGCCTCTCTCTTCTCTTT